>NC_013489.2:14653627-14670627 GCF_000004555.2 Caenorhabditis briggsae | reverse complement strand
GATTTCAATAAGAGCTATCGATTGGTATAGAAATTGTTTCGAAATTTTGTTGGATTATTCAAATAGAGTCTTTCTTCCGTCTTCCGTGTGCCAGACGGAAGACGGAACACGGAAGAAACGCCATATCTCAACTCTCCATCACTATTATGAGATAACTTTTATACCAATAAATAACTCTCATTGAGATCAACATTTTGTCCGTTCACAACTTTTTGGTAGCATTTTTCATTTTGAAAATAAACCGTCTTCCGTAAATTTCCGTAAATCTCTTCCGCTCATCTCTGGTGCGCTGTCTCTCTCTCTCTCTCTATCAAAAAACTGTAAATTGCAAAAATATAGGAAATTTAATTTCAAACATTTTTGTGATTTACAATATTTTTATAACTACAGTAGTTTTTGAGTTATGCGCCTTCAAAGTAGCTATCCCCATGGGGGTGAGACGGTACGCTAACTTTAAAGGCGCATAACTCGAAAACTATTGTAGCAATCAAAAAGCTGTAAACTATGAAAATGTAGAAAATTGAATTTCCAACTTTTTTGCAGTTGCTAACTTTTTTCTATCTACAGTAGTTTTTGAGATATGCGCATTTTAAAAAATCAAACCAAAAAACCTCACTTTTCTCACTGCCTCGAATCCATGACGTCTTCCGATTTTTCTGGCGTCGTGCTCATCAACGCTAGTGATTCTAGCCAGGAAAATTCCATCCTCAGAATCTTCACTACATACAAATATTGGAATAAAAAGTGCCAAAAATAGGATAAGACAAGAATTGTTCATAATTTCAGAATTCTGGAGCAAACGATGAAATATAGGAGAATCAAAATTAGAGATAAGAAAAAGAAGAGAGACGCAGACATGTAGAGAAAGTGATCGTTAAAAAACTCTAACCGGGTGATAGTTTGTTGATAAGAATTTTAATAATTTCTTGAATGTTTTCCGGGGTGACGTCATAGCATATAAATATTTTTCATACTTTCAACTTCGAGCCAATTTATCTCGATTCCTGTGAGAGATATCAAAAAGTAGTCAACTGATAAAATGTTTATCACAATATTAGGAACATTTTATCAGTTGACACATTTTTGATATCTCTTACAGTAACCGAGATATATGAACTCAATGTTAAGACACCCGATGTGCTCTAGTTGGCATGAGCTTTCTCAAATTCCTACTTTGATCGTTTGTACGCATTTTTCTAGAATTTCAGATTTTTAGTGTTTTATATATCATTTTGTAGCCCTTTTTAAGCTCTACAAAATGAAACATAAAAATCAATATATTTCACTATCAGTGATAAGAGTTTGGGTCGTTGAAAAGTTGAGTAGCACTAGGTGCTGGTGAAATTTGCCGTTTTTTCAGGTGAAAATTAGTAAAAAACATTCAAATTCATTGTTTTGAGATCATAATTCAAAAAAAAAGCCGTAAAATCGTTAAAAATTTGTACAAAAAATAGAAATTTCATATCAATCCTTATCAGAAGACGTCGTCGTCGGTGCCTCATTCGAGTGTACACGTGTCGCCACGTTGTGCAGCGACTTGCTCCGCCCCTTCACATTGCTCATCGTTGTCTCCGTCTTTCGTGACGAGTCGAAATCCAGCTGTTGCTTGTAGAACATGCAATTCCTCAGCATTTCTATACAGTTGTCGAACGATGACGTGGCGTTTTGCATGTTAGTTGTGGTGCTGGAAAAGAGCATTTGTAGTTTTTGTAGCATTTGTAGTCTTTGTAGTCTTACTACCTTAAAGTGTTCTCCAAGTCAAATTGAGCGCCGGAGAGTGTCGCCGATTGTTGGGTGAGCAGAATCCGTCGATTCACAATTCCCGGAAGGCTTCGAGTTGTGTGTTCTGGAAAATTTGGAAATCTGTGTTTCCAGATGTCCCGATGTCCCCTCTGACCTTGTAGTCTGTACAGCGCCAATGATGGCTCGTTATCCAGCAATCTGACACTCTCGCTGATCCGTTCGGAAACTGAAATTTGGGATTTTCAGAATTTTTCGTTTAAAAATCGACTTCTCAAGATTTCCTGAAAGCTTGTTTTCAAAAATTTGGATAATTTTTTTTTCGAAATTTCAAAAAAAAAACATTTTTTCCAAAAATTGAAAGTTGTCCAATTGCGATAAAAATTGATACTACAATGGGCTGAAAATGAGAATACTTCTGAAAATTTTCGAAAAAGTCGAAAATTGAAAAAAATTTTTTTTTCAATTTTTGAATTTTCCGAAAGTTTTTTTCAGTATTCTTTTTTTTAGGCCATTTCAGCTCGTGGTATCAATTTTCATCGCAATTGGACAACTTTGAATTTCTGCAAAAAAAATTATAAATTCAGCTCATTTTTTCAGCCAAAAAATCGACTTCGTGAACGTTTTTTTTAATTCAAGAATTCGAATTTTTCAAAACTTTTTTTTTAAAATTAAGATCATTTTTTCGGATTTTTGCCTAAAAACCCACTAATTCTCGCCCGACTCTCAACTTCTCGTGTTCGATTTGGTGTAGTAGTAGTAGTGGTTGCAGCGGCGGTGGTGTTGGGCATAATCTTAATTAGGGCAATTAGGGCCAATTACTGGAGAATAATTATCATAAAAACAAGAGAAAATCTGGCTCAAAAACCATTTTTTAAAAATGAAAAAGTGCTTAATTAGGGGCATTTAGCGGAGAATAATTATCATAAAAATAAGCCGATTTGGCTCAAAACCCATTTTCCAAACTGAAAAATTGCTTAATAAGGGCAATTAGGTGCAATTAGTGGAGAAGAATAATTATCATGAAAATGAGAAAATCTGGCTTAACTACCTTTTTTTTTTAAACAGAAAATTAATTTAATTAGGGCAATAACGGGCAATTAGTGGAGAATAATTAAAATTAAAAAAGAAAAATCTGTTTTAGTGGAGAAATAACCACTTTTTTACCAGAAAAAAAAACAAAAAATCGCAAAATTTCAGCAAAAAAAATAAATTTTTAAACGATTTATAACAATTTTAGGAAGAAAAAAAACAAGGAAAAAAAAACAATTTTCAGAGAAACTAGACACTAAAAAACTAGATAATTATCCAAAAAACAAAATATAATTAATTGAATGACATCCTAATTAGCCTCTAATTAGCAGCTTCTCTCTTCCTGTGCCTCTGTTTGGATTCCTCGTCGATTTGCGTGTTCTCGGCCGCCCGCTTCTCCCACTGCAGTCGATTTTTGAAGAACGACATCTGCTCCTCCTGCTCATCCAACGCCTTCAGCTCGCCTCGAATCTCGTCCTGTCGAATGCGAATCAATACTTTTTGAGCTTGCGACTTTGCCAGTTCCTGACGACGCTCATTCCACGTGGCAAATTGCGCGGTCTGTGAGGAGCACACCTTCTGCTCTTCGGTTGGCTGGATTTCCTGGAAATATCGACGAGTTTTATGGGAATTCGAAATTCTAGAATACAAAAATTCAAAATTTCGGGGGGTTTTTTTACTGAGGCTTAGGATAGTTGTAGTTTGTAGTCTCTTAGCCTCAGTGAAAAAGTCAAAATCACTTAATTTTCGTCGTTTTTCCATAAAATTAGATTAGAATTGATTGTTTTTTTTTCTATAATTTACAGAAAATTCAAAAATTCGAGAAGTTTCCGAAAAATTGAAAAAAAATCATTTTTGGAATTTTGAGATACAAAGACTACAAACTAGACCAAAAAATGAGCAATGGGTGTCCGGCGGGTGAATGGCGGATGAACTCTTTTGAAGATTTTGCTGTTACATACTACAAAGACTACGAAGACTACAAACTACAAACTGAGATTTTTGAAGCGATTTTCAGCGACTCTCTATCTATTTTTTCATTCTAATTATAGCTTATTTGGCGCCAAATTCGAAAAAATCTAAATTCCCTACCTTCAAATGCTCCAAAATCTGCTCACTGAGCAATGTCTCCTCTGCCTTCACCTCTCCAATCGTCTCCAGAATCTTCTTGACGTCTTCCGACTGCTCTTCTCCTTCCTTCGCCGCCAATCTCTCCGCAACCATTCTCTTCACACTCCCAGATGACGTGGCAATTCCCAAATTGGCTTCTGGAAGTTTCTCGAAGAGCACTGCGCCTAGAACCTGGATGCTCGACTTTAGAGAATCCGAAATCGACTTCGTATCCCGAGAAAGCCACATCATCGACTTTCCAACGAGATGATGTGCATTCGTTAGGTCGAAATGCTCGTCGAAGCTGTCGTTTTTGAGATATGGGAATTTGAACGTTCTCTGAAAGAGGATTTTAAGAAGGTTTTCTCCAAAAATTCAAAATCGTCCAATTGCGATAAAAATCGATACCACGAGCTAAAATGGGCTGAAAATGAGAACACTTTTGAAAAATTTCGAAAAAAGTCGAAATTTGAAAAAAATTTTTTTTTGAAAAATTCCAAAAAAAATTTTTTTCCAATTTTGATTTTTTCGAAAATTGTTCTCAGTATTCTCATTTTCAGCCCATTTCAGCTCGTGGTATCGATTTTTATCGCAATTGGACGATTTTGAATTTTTAGATAAAATTCCCAAAAAACCCACAATATCGTCATCATTGACGTCTTCTTCCTCCTCAACTGCTCCTAAATCGAGTGTCTGCTGATCGGCTGGAAGCTCCGCCCACTTTGCACATACATACATTCCAAGGACGTTTAAAAGCTCATTATCCAGCTCCTCCTGCTGGACCATCCACGTGACGATTCGGGCGGCCGCTTGGATGTTCGATGTTCTGATAAAGTGATCGATGACGATACAGGCGAGATGGGGATTCAAAAAGACACCGTAGTTGATCTGAAATTCATGACATTCTAGAACTGGGACGTTTTAGAACTCTGCCGTTCTAGAACTGCACCTACCGGATCATTAGCCAGTGTCAGAATAGTCTCCGGTTGATATTTAAGCAACAGCCGAACCAGAGCGTACTCGCTAGACTCCAACTTCTCAGCAGCCTTCACACTGTGCCTCAATTTGTACAACAACTCGATGACGTCATCAACCTGGAATTCAAATTTTTCCAAAAATTCAAAATTGTCCAATTGCGATAAAAATTGATATCACGAGCTGAATTTGGCTGAAAATGGGAATACTGAAAAAAAAACTTAGAAAAAATCGATATTTGGAAAAAAATTTTTTTTGGGAATTTTTCAATAAATTTTTTTGTTCAAATTTCGATTTTTTCGAAAATTTTTTTCAGTATTTCTATTTTCCGCTCATTTCAGCTCGTGACATCAATTTTTATCGCGATTGGACAACTTCGAAATTTCTGAAAATTTGTGAAATTTCGAAAAAAATTGTGTTTCAATTTTCGATTTTTTCTTAGTTTTTTTCCAGCATTCTTCTTTTGAACCAATTTCAGCTCGTGATATCAATTTTTATCGCAATTGGACAATTTTGAAATTTCGAAAAAAAATGTTTCAATTATCGATTTTTTTCGAAAAAAATTTTCAGAATTCTCAATTTTAGTCCATTTCAGCTCGTGGTATCGATTTTCATCGCGATTGGACAATTTTCAAATTTTGGGAAAAAAAACCCCCAAATTCACTAAAATTCCTCATTTTGGAGCTAGTAATTGATGTTGGCAATTAAAAATCTATTTTTACTGTTTTAGAGCCGTTTTAACCAATTTCGAGACTATTCAAATCTAGAAAATGACCTAAAAAACCCCAACCTGATCCTTCTGCTCGGCCACACAGACAGCCGCATCAACGTCGACTGCCGAAGCGTATCCACCGCCGATGAACTTCTTCTGAACCGCCGAAATCCATTCGTAGTCTCCGCCCAATCCCAGCTTTCCGAGTGCCACGTGGCGCCCCGCCCACTCTTTTTCAAGGGAGAAGCTGGCAGAGAGGACCGGCTGACGGACGGTACGGTGCATGGAACGACGACACCACGATCGGAGGATTTGTTTGGAGAGCATCTGATAATTAGTCATTTAATTAGAGAAAGAGAGGGTAATTAGGGAGAGACGATCTGCTTGTCAATTTTTAAGCTCAATTATCTCGATTCCTATAAGAGATATCAAAAATGTGCCAACTGATAAAGGATTGCTCATCTTATGATACACATTTTATCAGTTGACACATTTTTGATATCTTTTACAGTAACCGAGATATATGAACTCAATGTTAAGACACCCGATGTGCTCTAGTTGGCATGAGCTTTCTCAAATTCCTACTTTGATCGTTTGTACGCATTTTTCTAGAATTTCAGATTTTTAGTGTTTTATATATCATTTTGTAGCCCTTTTTAAGCTCTACAAAATGAAACATAAAAATCAATATATTTCACTATCAGTGATAAGAGTTTGAGCCGTTGAAAAGTTGAGTAGCACTAAGTGCCTCTCATTTTACTTTGAGCTCAATTATTTCAGTACCTATAAGAGATATCAAAAATGTGTCAATTGATAAAATATTACTGATATTATGATAAACATTTTATCAGTAGACAACTTTTTGATATTTTCTATAGGAGCCGAGATAATTAAGCTCAAAGTTGACTTGCGTTTTTGGCGACGCTAGCTTCAACTTTAAGAGTTTTCGTAATTATTTTCTGTCCTATTTATATCGATTTTTCAATAAATCCTAAGAAATTTGGCAAAATTTCGGTGCAAAACATAAAAGTCGCATAAAATCGATGAAATTCTCTGATTTTTATTGATTTTTCGATAATTTTCATGGTTTTTGTGCGATTTTTCAAATTTTTGTTTTAAAAGTGGTGTGCGGTGAAAAATTTTATTGCTTTATTTTGTGCAGAATTTCATGTAGATCCCGATAAAAATAAAGAAAAAATTCAAAAAAAAATTCCTTCATTTAGAAAAACGGCATCGAAAAGTCAAAGTGGAAACCGGTGGCCTAGCGGCCAGGTGTGAGTTTTCTAGGCCAACTGCCGGTAAAAGCGCGCGAAATTCGAATTTTTATTGATTTTCAGTGTTTTCTCTGATTTTTGTCAGGTTTTTTCATACCCATGGGAGGAAATAAACAAAAACCATTTGAAATCTTTAAAAGACATCAGAGGAAACACTGAAAATCAATAAAAATTCGAATTTCGCGGGCTTTTACCGGCAGTTGGCCTAGAAAACTCACACCTAGCCGCTAGGCCACCAGATACAACTTTGACTTTTCGATGCCGTTTTTCTCAATGAAGGAATTTTTTCTTTATTTTTATCGGGATCTACATGAAATTCTGCACAAAATAAAGCAATAAAATTTTTCACCACCTTTAAAACAAAAATTTGAAAAATCGCACAAAAACCATGAAAATTATCGAAAAATCAATAAAAATCAGAGAATTTCATCGATTTTATGCGATTTTTATGTTTTGCACCGAAATTTTGCCAAATTTTCAGCGATTTTTAGACTTTTTCTGCATTTTTTGTTTTGAAAAATTACAAAATTTTTGACAATTTTCCTATCGAAATTTGATATTTTTCAAGGTCAAAATTGGGATTCTTGCTAAATTTTCTAGTTTTCCAGACTAATTTGTTTATGATTTTTTGCTGAAATTTCCATTTTTTCGGGGTCTAAAATTGGGATTTTCAGCGAATTCTCCAGTTTTTTCTAGACCATTTTTATGTGATTTTTTTTCTCGAAATTTCAAAAATTTCCAATATTTTCAGTGATTTTTCTTCGTTTTTGCTCATAGAAATATTCAAAAATCAGGTGGATTTTCAACCAATTATCAATTATCAACAAATTATCAAAAAATTTCCCCATAAATTAAGTTATTATTGCGAAATAGGAAACCCATGTATTTTTATACGGGTAATCATAGAGTAGCACACATTGGAAGATAACAAAATACACGACTTGATTCAAAATACGAGAGTACTGTAAGGCATTGAGAGAGAGAGACTTAAAAACCACGTGGAATAATACTAGAAAGTGAACGAGTTGCTCATCAGGGGATAGGGGATAATTGAGAGGGGGTAATTAAGAGGGAGATCCAAATTACAGAAGAAAAAGTGCCAAATTGGGAAAAAAGATTGCACATTTCGTTGGTACATTTGAAAGCGGGTATTGTTTTTTTTTTGAGATAATTGGGGGGAAAGAGAGAGAGAGAGAGAGAGCAATTAAAAGCAGCAATTTGAAAGAGTAGCGGAGATCATTTAAGAGGAATTTGAACATTTTTTGGTCAAAAATGCACAGAACCGCTCAAATCAGCCAAAAATCTTCAAAATCCGTCATTTCGAGCCAGCGAAAATTATGAAAATTGCTGAAAATTGGAAAAATGCACTTTTGGAGAGGAATTTGAACGACTTTGAGCTGAAAACGAGCCCAGAAATGCTCAAAAACGCAATTCCGGCTTAATTTCGAACCTAAAAACTTCAAACTCCTTAATTTCGAGCCAAAATTTGGAGAATATCGAGATGAATTTGAAGGGTTTTCGGGTTAATTTTGGTAGTTTCAACAGAATATTAGCCTAGTTTTCAACCCAAAATCTTCAAAAATCATCTAAAAAGTGCACTTTTCAAGCCGAATTTAAAGGATTTTGGGCTAAAAAATGAGCAAAGAAATGTGCTCAAATTAGACAAAACAGCAATTTTGGCTTAATTTTCAACTCAAAAATCTTCAAATTTCCTATTTTTCCAGCGAAATTTTTGAAAATTCGGGGGGGGGGGGGTAATTTTGGTGGTTTTTTTTCAAATCTAAAGATTTTTGATAGAAAATGAGCCAAAAAGTGAAAATTATTCAAAATTTGAAGGGTTTTGGGCTGAAAAATGAGCTTAGAAATGCTCAAAAAAAGTAATTTTGGCTCAATTTTCAACCCAAAAATCTTCAAAACCTTGATTTTCGAGCCAGCAAAAGTTGAAAATTTGCTGAAAATCAAAAAAAAAAAAGTGCAATTTCGGGTCAACTTTGGTGTTGTTTTTTCAATGAAATTCAAAGATTTTCGATTGAAAATTAACCAAAAAAACATAAATTGTCGAAAATGTTCAATTTTTAAGAGGAATTTTGAGAAAATGAGCCTAGAAACGCTCGAATTTCCCATTTTCGAGAAAGCGAAAAAATCAAAATATGCTGGAAATCTGGAAAAGTGCATTTTTGGAGCAATTTTGGGTTGAAAATGAGCCTAGAAATGCGCAAATTAGCCAAAAATCGAAATTCGGGGTCCATTTTCAACCAAAAATCGTCAAATTCCCCATTTTCAAGCCTAAATTAGGAGAATTTGGAGAGCAATTTGAAGGATTTTGGGTGACATTTGGTGGTTTTTTCAAAGAAATTTCAAGATTTTCGATTGAAAATGAGTTAAAAGAATATAAATTATCGAAAAAGTGCACTTTTGGAGAGCAATTCGAAGAATTCTAGGTTGAAAATGAGCTCAGAAATGCTCAAATTCCAAATTTTCGAGCCAGCGAAAGTTGAAAATTTGCTGATAATTGGAGAAAAGGGTTAGAAGGAATGGTGAAGAAAACATAAAAAATGTGAATAGATTACATGAATTTTTGGGTAGCAAATTTGGACAAAAAAGGCATTTTTGTTCAAAAATTAATGGAGAAAAAAGGGATTTTCAGACATTTTTAAAACCTTTTTTCTCCGCTAATTTTGGAATTTCAAAAAAAAAAAGGAATAATTTAAAAAAGATTAAGATGAGGTTGAAGGAGGCATGGTGGCATCGCTCTTGAACAGCTTCTTCGTCTGCAGACGCATCAGACCGTCGGCACACCTTTTGTAGGTGAAACGACTGAAACCGATGGGAACCTGCAGACGGTGTTGGCGATTCAGATGACGTCCAAGTGCGAAGCCAGATGAATAGGAGCGGTCGCATATGTGACAGATGTAGGGCGTGGGGTTGAAGTTCTGAAAGAATGGAGCAGATTAGAAGACCATCCCGTTTTGGAACTATTCAAAAATCGATTTTTGAGTATTTTGGAATCTAGAAGGATTTAGTATTCGTTCTAGCCGAGCTCCAGAGCCCTAAAAAGGCTTAAAATCAACTGAAAAATGCTCCAAAATGTCCATAGTTCGATTTTCAGCCAATTTTTCATGATTTTCAGGTGCGTTAGAAATGAAAAATGGCTTAAAAATCTCAAATTTCAACGAATTTGGAGCCAAAATCTTCATTTTTCAGCCCGTTCTAGAACTATTACTTTTTGAGGAATTTTGAAACTCAAAATTGAATTTTTGGAATCTAGAAGCATCTAGAATTCGTTCTAGCCCAGCTCTAGACCCCTGAAAATGCTCCAAAATGATTATTTTGGGATTTTTCAAAAACCTTTTTAGACTATTCTTAGATAATTTTAGACCATTTTTTGAACTATTTTAGACGTTTTTGGAGCATTTTTGAACCATTTTTGGCCTATTTTAGACCATTTTTGGAGCATTTTTGAACCAATTTTTAGATAATTTTAGATCATTTTTAGACTATTTTAGGCCATTTTCGGACTATTTTGGACTGTTTTTAGAGCATTTTGGACCATTTTTGGACTATTTTAGTCTATTTTGGTGCATTTTTGGACCATTTTTAGATAATTTTAGACTGTTATGGACCGTTTTAAATTCCTTTAAAGTCGATTTCAGTCATCAATTTATTGAAAAATTAGATATTTCTGGATTTCTAAAAACGATTTTCGATCTAAAAATCTCATTTTCTAGCTGAAAATTGTCTGAAAATCCTAAATATAGTTCTAAAACGGGAAATCACACACAGAATGGAAAGGAAAAGGTAAAAAGCGGACGTACCATATCATATAGAAATTAAAAGGCCCTCCAACTAGCGAGCGCTTTCCTATTTTTGCGGATCTTCTGAAAAAAGAAAGAGAAAATAGAGTGTCGTGCAAAAATTCTGAATGATTCGGCCGGTGTACAAGTGCGCTCTAGCGAAACTTTGGAAAAATTCAAAAAATTCAGAATTTCAGAAAGATAATTTTTTTTTAGAAATTCAAGAAATCCCAGAATTCGCTAGAGCGCGTTTGCAACCACGGTACGAGTGTAATGATACGTTATCAGTGAGGATATGGACAAAACAAAAATAGCAATTCTCCTCAAACTGGAGGGCCCAAAAAGTTGTTTTTTTTTGGTACAGGCAGAATGCAAGAAAGGGGGCGGAGCCTAGGAAAAGACAAGCCAAGACAGAAATCAGGCCGGACCCCGCCCACCTATGGGGGCGGAGCCTATTTTGAGGACAGGACGAACAGAAAAATCAAGCAAAATTCTCTTAATTACCTCCTCATGCTCCTTCATGTGCTTCAGAAGCTGTTTCTTCCATTTGAACTTCTCCGGACAGTGCTTACAGCTGTACATGACGTCCGTGTGGTAGACGGCGTGACGATTCAGCTCGCTCTGCAATTTTCAGGATTTTTCTGAGAGGAAATTAGGGTTTTCTAGAGCCCAAAAATTTGTTAAAATTTGAAATTAGGGGTTTTTCTAAACCGAAATTTGCTGAAATTAGAGAATTCGGGTCTTCAAAAGAACAAAAATTTGGCTAAAATTTGAAATTGATCATCTTTTGGGACCGTTCTGAAACGAAATCTTGCTAAAATTTGAAATTTAGTGTCTTCTAGAACACAAAATTTAGTTAAAATTCAGAATTTAGGGTCTTTTAAAACCCTAAATTCAGCTAAAATTTGAAATTTGAGGTCTTTTAAAAATAAAGATTTTTCTAAAATTCGGAATTTAGAGTCTTTTAGAACCCGAAACTCAGCTAAAATTTGTAAATTTGAGTTTTTTAGGACCCAAAATTCGGCTAAAATTCGAAATTCAGGATATTTCTAGACCGAAATTCTGCTAAAATTTAAAATTTGAGGTCTTTTAAAAGCCAAAATTTTCCACAAACTAGAAATTTAGAATCTTTCTAAATCAACATTTTTATAAAATTTGGAATTCAGGATCTTCTAGAACCCAAAATTTTGCTGAAATTTGAAATTTGAGGCCTTCTAGAATAAAAATTCTGCGAAAATTTGAAATTTAGTGTCTTTTAGAACCCGAAATTCAGCTAAAATTTGAAATGTGAGAATTTCTGGGACTTTTTCAAACCAAAACTACGTTAAAATTTGCCTAAACTTAGAAATTTAGGGCCTTCTGGTAGCCAAAACTGAATGTTTCAATTTGAAAACCAAAACCTACCTCTGTGAAGAACATTTTATTGCAAGTGGTGCACTTGAAATCCCTGGATCTCCTCGAATGCTTCGTCATCAAATGTCGATGAATCGCCGATCTCGATTCCATGGCCACAGAGCACAGTGGACAGGTGTGGGATACCAGATGACGTGTCACATGAAGACACAGAGCTCGTTCTGTCCCGAATCTCTTCTGACACAGTTTACAGAGGTACGGATCCTCAATATCCGGATCGGACATGAGAATCGTCCGACGGACACAATGATCGTAGAGTTTATCACGGCGCGAGAAGAATCGGGCGCAGAATGGGCACGCGAGCACCTTCTCTCCGCTGTGGTGACGGGCGTGACGACGGAGATTCGATTTGCAGTCCGACATGTGGTTACAGCCGGTCCATTTGCATGGCCAGGCGTTTCGTTTTTCGCCATCTGCAAGAAATTGAATTTTGGGCTAAAAAATCTGGAATTTTAAGCTTAAAAAGGTGGAATTTTGAGCCAAAAAATCTGAAACTTTAAACTAGAAATCTGAAATTTCGAGCTAGAAATCTGAAATTTCGAGCTAGAAATCTGGAATTTTGAGCTAAAAAAAAGCTGGAATTTTTCAGCTACAAATCTGGAATTTTTAGTTTAAAAAGCTGGAATTTTGAGCTAAAAAAAAGCTGGAATTTTGAGTTTGAAAAGCTGGAATCTAGAGCTAGAAACCTGGAATTTCGAGCTTAAAAATCTGAAATTTTGAGCCATAAAGCTGAAATCTAGAGCTAAAAAAGCTGGAATTTAGAGCTGAAAAAGCTGGAATCTAGAGCTAGAAATCTGGAATTTTCGCATAGAAATTTTGGAATTCTGAGCTAGAAAAACATGAAATTCGGAGCTTTAAAAAGCTAGAACTTTGAGCTAGAAACCTGGAAATTTCAGGATTTTTGAACTATATAAAACTTCAAACGACAATATCTCAGCTGCTAGATGAGCTAGAAATCTGGAATTTTGAGCTTAAAAAAGCTGGAAAACTTACTATGAAAATCCTGCTCCACTCGATCAATATCACAACAATCCTCAATATGGGCCGCAACATGATCAAACAGCTCTGGCAACGAATGGAAGATAGTTCCACAATCCTCCCATTGACACGTCAGCACCATTCCCTCATAGCTCAAATTGGTACAAGGCTCGAATCCACAACTCTCGATCCCCACATACTCCTCCTTATCAATCAACGCTTCGGAGCCCTTCTGCTGACAATCCGCTTGGAAGACGTGCATCGAGATGTGACGATTCAGGTCATCTATCGACGCCACCTTGGCTCCACATCCTCTGACCTTGCAATTCACACTCTCATCGTTTCTAAACCTCCCAGTCTGTATCGTATCCTCCAGACTTGGAATATGACCGTACAAGTGGTCTATGAACTTCTCTTTCGAGGAGAATACATTACAACACTGTCCCCAGAGACACACAAAGTTGAAGACGTGCGGATCATCAGAAGATCTCTCACACCAGGTCATGGGCATCCAATGATTCCTCACTTCCTCGCTCAGGTCTTCTGAATCGTTGTCTTCCGAGTAGCGTGCTGGCGTGGAGACTGGTGTCGAGTACTTCTGATTGGTACCTCTAGAATCCAACGAATCCTGGCTGTCTGAATCCTCCATTACGTATTGGAATCGAGGCATCTGATGGATTGGCGGCGGAACAGCTTGATGGTGCTGAGGAGGAGGATAGTTCTGATGGATCATATGCGGGGGATGGTGCATCTGTGGGGGATGAATGCCGTTCCCATTGCTCTCTAGCATCTGATACTGCGGTTGATAGGGTTCCGTCGTCGCATTTTGTTGTTGGTGATGACTGTAGGGAGTACTGTAGTAATTGGTTGGAGGAGGAGCAGCCGGTTGATGGTTTGGCTGATGGTGGTGGTGGTGTTGCGGTTGTTGGTAGATGTAGTCGAAGCGCACTGGAAATGCAGTTTTAGGATACCGTAAAACCTGTATTAGAAGGACCCCTCTAATGAAAGGGCGATCTTAGACTTTCGGTTAAATATGTGGTTTTCATGAAATTTGATTTTAAAAAAATTAGAAAGAGCGCCTCTAATTGAAGGGCCCCTGTAATAGAAGGGCCTTCTATTACAGGTTTTAAGGAAACTGGATGCTTTGGAATTTTTGAAGTTTTGAAATTCTACAATTTTGGAATTTTTTGAAATTTACAAATTTTGAATTTTCGGATTGTTTGTAATTTTTTAGAATTTCAGATTTTTGAAAATTTCAGATTTGAGAATTTTTAGGAAATTCTGGATTTTTTGAAATATTGAAATTCTACAATTTCGGAATTTCTGGATCTGTTTAAGCTTCTGAATTCTTAGGAATTTTTTAGATTTTCAGTCTTCTGAAAATTTCAGATTTTAGAATTTCTTTAGGAATTTCTGGATTTTTTAAAGGAATTACCTGGCTTCAAGTCCTCATATGACATAACTTTTGATGGCGAATTCTGCAAAAATTGATTCAAATTCCGAAAAAATGGAGAAAGGATAGAGAAATAGAAGCGATAGAAATATACGCAAATTGAGCAATGAAAGGAATTTCAATTTGAAAAAAAAGACATATTTAAATGATTTACTCTCTATATATGGTATAAATATAGGGTTTTAGCATATTTTATAGGGGAAAAAACGGGGCGTTGGATGGGGTTTTTCTTGGGACACTGGGTGGAAAAGGAAAGCTTCTACGACGGATGGGGTATAAGGGGTATAGGAGGAGGAAAACTTTACAAATGAATGGAAAATAAATGAAATTTTTCAAAGAAATCAAAAATCGAAAGAGCACATCTCAGAACATTGCTCCCTCGGCCGGCTGCTGCAATTTCAGATTCTCCTTGGCCATCATCATGTTCTTACGAATGTCCTCGAGCACGTTCTTGATCTGATAGCTGCTGCTCCAATTGCGAAGTGTCGCCAGATTTCGCTTTTCGATCTGAATAGAAATTTTGGGAATTTTTGAAACTTTTGGGTGGTTGCTAGGAGACACAGCAGGTGGTATGACGTCGTTTTTTGGAATTTTTCTAGATAATTATAGTCCGGAAAGGGCGTTTACTGAGGCTTAGGGACTACAAACTACAAGATTTCCTAAGCCTCAGTAAAAAAAATCTAAATCAATGTATCCTAAGCCTCAGTAAGAACCAAAAGCAGGTGGAGATGAAAAGTGAGTATTTTTCCATGATTTTAAGACCTTATTTCAGGAATCCTGGTTTATTTAAACTAGTTCTGGGTCATTTTTCTATAATTTGTGGAAAATTTTAAGGCCGTTTTTTGAAATTTTCGGGTTTGTTCTACGATTATGAGGCCCATTTCCATGGTTTTAAACCTTTTTTTTGTGATTTCTGGGTTCATTTTTTTTCATGCGTCGTTCAGAAATCGGAAAAACCAGAAATTTCCAATAAATTCTATAAATGCAAAATTTCGAATCTAGGTATGTTTTACACCCTCCAAAAGTGATCGGAAGCTTGAAAATAGTCAAAATGGCCGAAAAATCAGCGGAAAACGTTGTTTTTGAACGTCTTATTGGCCCAAAAAATTGATAAAACTGAGATATTCCCCTGCTTACCACTCCATTGCTCTGATTGACGCCGACCATGTGGACTTTGGTGGCGAAACGGACGGTTGGCGGCTCTCGTGGATAGTTGGCGCCACACTGGATTTGCAGATTGTAGATGCGCGACTCGTATGGGGTCTGGAAGAATTGCGAAATTCCATTTTTTGGATTTATCAGAAAAATAGTCATTTTGAGCAGAATTTCAGCTCGAAAACCACTTTTTCGAGCTGATTATCCGTTTAAAACAATAAATATCGCTGAATTTCTGGCTGAATGACTGACTCATCAGCTTAGCAAAGGGGGAATTTCGAAATCCGGCAATTTTTTTCGATTTTTTAGGCCAAAAACCCCATTTAACTCATTTCTTACCCGTGGTGGACCAATAATCGAGCCGGTCCATCTGGTGAGAGTCATATCGCTATCGTCCTCGAGTCCCCACGAGATGTTTCCGTCGCCTTTGCCCTTTTGGCCCTCCTCGAGCTCCTCCAGCAAACGGAAGTTGCGCGGAACGTCGACTGAAAGATTCCGACTATTTTTTTGCTTTTAAAAACTAAGAATTTCAAGCGAGAAAGCTCCCAAACATCGCAAAAAAAAGGAAGTTCTACTCACCCATTGTAAAAATGCCCAAGTGTCGCTGGAAACGCTGAAAAAATAGCCGGAATTTTGGTTTTAAAAGGAAGAGAAATTCAAGGAGAAGCCGATAAAAACGAAAAACTAGAAAAAAATCCGGCCAGAAAATCGATAGAAGCGATTCGGGTCGCCGCTTTCCGCGCGCTCATTCGATTTTCCAAAAGTGCAGTGGAGCGCATTTGCACACAGGAGAAGCGAGGCCGGTGTAGTCCTCTCGGACAAGAAGGGGGTTCAATAGAATCAGAGAACTGATGAGAAAGATGATGATGCATCACAGATCATACAATTTTATTTGTCATCTTATTGTTAGGCAGAAAAAGTATAAAAAGATGCAAAATTTCGTCAGACACCTTCATTTTTCTAGGTTAAAATCATAAATTTCCGATTTTCAGCTAAAAAAAGTTTTTTAAAAATGAGCAAGCGAATTTGTCGTGCCGCAGTGGTGCACAGATTCGGTGGACCCGAAACGATTGAGGTTGCGGATTGTGGAATGCCGCAAATTAAGAACTCGAATCAGGTAGGTTTTAGAATTAAATTAAAGTTTCGGAATTTTAACAGAATCTTAGTAAAAAATTCAGCAAGAAATTTCAGAAATTTTGAGCTAAAAATCGCTTAAAACGGAAGAAATCGAGCCTGTGGATACAAAGATTTTTGTATTTACTGAGGCTTAGGAAGTCAGAGCGTCAGATGTCCCTAAGCCTCAGTAAACCATGATGTGCATTTACTGAGGCTTAGGGACTACAAACTACAAGAATTCCTAAGCC
>NC_013489.2:14635724-14653611 GCF_000004555.2 Caenorhabditis briggsae | reverse complement strand
CAGTAAACGCACATCACGTTTTACTGAGGCTTAGAAACTACAAACTACAAGAATTCCTAAGCCTCAGTAAAACGTGGTGTGCGTTTACTGAGGCTTAGAAAGTACAAACTACAAATATTCCTAAGCCTCAGTAAACCATGATGTGCATTTACTGAGGCTTAGGGACTACAAACTACAAGAATTCCTAAGCCTCAGTAAAAACAAAAATCACTGTATCTCAGCACGTTTTCATCCGTTTTAAACGATTTTTAGCTCAAAATTTCTAGAATTTCTTGCAGAATTTTAAAATTAAAAATTGAGAATTTTCCAGGTGCTCGTCCGCAATCATGCCTCTGGAATCAATCCGGTCGACACCTACATCCGTGCCGGCCAATACGCCAAACTCCCAACGCTCCCATATTCGCCAGGAAAAGACGGAGCCGGAATCGTTGAGCTAGTGGGCGACGCAGTGAGAAATGTCAAGGCTGGCGACAGAGTTTGGTACGGAATGGAAAGTGGAAGTGCCGGAGAGTACAACGTCGTGAACCGCCCGTTTCCACTGCCAGATGGTGTTAGCTACTCGGAAGGCGCGTCGTTGGGCGTGCCATATATGACAGCGTACAGAGCACTGTTTCATTTGGCTGGCGCCAAGGTGAGCGATGTTATGGTTCGGAAAATAAAAATGGATTTTCTGAAAAAAAATTCCAAAATTTCTAGCCGAAACCGAGCTTTAAAGGTTTACTGAGGCTTAGAAGTTTTTGTAGTTTGTAGTTTCAAAGCCTCCGTAAAACTTAAAAAATTTCATTTTCATCAGTTTTTCATGAATTTTTGGCTGGAAATGCAAGAATTCGCTAAAAGAGAAATTTTGCTGTTTTTTCCTGTAAACGATTTTTGGCAAAAAAATTCATAAAGCATTATCCAAAAATCACAAAAAAAAAGGAAAACGATAAAAGCTTTTCAAGTATTTTTTTTTACTGAGGCTTAGTAATCATCTGTAGTTTGTAGTCGCTTGAATTTGAAAACAAAAATATTTTTTTTTAATACTGTAAAAATTCTAGAAATTTTGAGCTAGAAATCGTTAAAAACGGATGAAAACGAGCTGAAATACATTGATTTTAGTTTTTACTGAGGTTTAGTAATTATCTGTAGTTTGTAGTCGCTTAGCCTCAGTAAAAGTAAGGAGCGCTTACAGAAGTTTAGAGGCTACAAACTACGAAAATTCCTGAGCCTCAGTAAACATTTAAAAACGCATTATCTCGATTTTAAATGTTTACTGAGGCTAAGCGACTACAAACTACAAAAATTCCTAAGCCTCAGTAAAACCTAAATCTATTCTTCTCAGCTCATTTTCGTTCGTTTTTCACGATTTGCAGCTCAAAAATTCTAGAATTTCTTACGGAATTTTTAATTGAAAAAAAAATCGAATTTTGTAGACCAAAATTCAAACTGGACAGACCAAGAATCGAAAAAAAAATCGATTTTATAAAACGAAAATTGGTAAAAAGTCGATAAAGCAAAAGAACAATTGATGGTTGATTGTCCTAGCCACGACAACCCCACAATTCAGTGAACATCTGTCTCCTCCGACGTCAAACAGGCGGTCCGAAAAGGCACCATCTGCCATCTCTCCCTATCCAAACACACACTAACATAATTCCCTCTTTAGACTGGCGATGTGATTCTCGTGCACGGAGCATCTGGCGGAGTGGGCAGTGCGCTGATGCAGCTGGCGGCGTGGCGAAACATTGAAGCCGTTGGAACTGCCGGATCCAAGAATGGGTTACAGTACCTAAAACGTCTCGGCGCCAAACATGTCTACAATCACTCTGAAACTGGCTACGTGGCGAAAATGAAAGACGACTACCCCGGCGGATTCAATTACATCTTTGAAATGGCCGCCCATACGAACCTCAACACCGACTTGGGTCTACTGGCGCCACGTGGCAAAGTGGCAGTGATTGGAAATCGATCGGAGACCACAATCAACGCAAGACAACTCATGGTTACAGAGGGAGCCGTTTTTGGTAGTTTAATTGAAAATTTGAATTTTTGAAAATTTTGAACTTCAGGCGTCGCTTTGGGCATGTCAACTGAAGCGGAACTAGCGGATTTTGGACATAATATTGTGAATTTCTTAAAGGAAACTGAACACCGACCAATTATCAATAAGGAATACAGTTTGGAGCAGCTTGGACAGGCTCATAAGGATATTATGGAGAATAGTGGAGCCAAGGGAAATTTAGTTGTCAAAATTGATTGATTTCTTTGTATTATATATGAATAAATTTGAGTATTGAGAAATTTTTGAAATTCCAAAAATCCCTAAAACTAGTATAAAACGGATTATGAAGTAGCAACAAAAAAAATGGTAGAAACCAATAAAGAGTTCATTTGATGGAGAGTTGCATTTTGCAGAAAAAACATTGGCTGAATTGAATCAGGATCTTTTTAATGCTGATAAGAAGAAGAGATTCTGAAATGAATCTTTTCATTTGAATAAAATTATTTGTTGCCTCAACGGATAACCCCGAAGAAGCGCTTCCAAAAATTATAGTTATTCAACACTCTCGTTTCGAAAGGTCGAAATCCATGCTAACCTTGGTTAACTGGGTTAAAACCGACGAAAGACGGCGAGCGGCGCGCCTATACCTTCCCCCGTGTACCGACATCTCCCGGGTTCCGCCGCCCGCTATGTTTTGTGTGTGTCGCAGGCTCCGCCCACTTTTAAGGGGAGGGGAAGAGGAAATAGGCTTATTCTGATCTATTTTAAATCCGAAAAAAAGATTTTAGACTTATTTTTTGAGTGGAAATCAATTTTAAAAAAAACGTAAGAATCAATGATAAATCATCAGGAAAATTGAATTTTCGAGAAAAAAAAACGATTTTCAAAAACTCAAATTTTTTATTCAAAGAAAAATAGGTTAATCCAACAAATCGAAAAGCCATTTGAGCTCGGCAAAATTCTCCGGAGTATAGTCACGGCATCTGGAATTTTGTAATTAAAAAAATTATTTTTTTTTAAATTTTAAAAATTATTAATTTAAATTTATAAAAATTAATTTAGAATGGTCTTAAAATTCTGATTTTTAAAGAAAAAAATGGACCAAAAATTTGTTTAACAAAATTTAAAATTTAAAAGAAAATTTTCAAAATTATTTTTTTTTAATTTTAAATAAAAAATTATAAATTTCCAAAAATTAAATAAACCAAACCTCAGAAGTTCCCCCAAATCCTCTTGCTCCTTATCACTCTTCTTCTCCTCCTCATTCTTATCCACACTTTCTTTGGATTTATTCGAACCGATTAGAATCACAACTTCTTTTTTATTATTCAAAGATTCTGCAGAATCCGTGGAGCCAGGTGTAGCCGTTGTAGCTATTTTTGGAGTCTGGGTCATCACTGGAGTTGGCATTTGAGGCGTTTGGGGTGTCAACGGAGTCAATGGAAGATTCGGTGTTGTCGTTGTAGGAGTTGTCGAATGCTTCCCCGTCTTTTTCTCCTTACGCCGCTTCTTGTGCTTCTTCTTTGACACCGACGTTTTCTTCCGTTTGCAACAGTACGTTGGCACGGTGAGGAGGAGAAGGAAAACCATTAGATTTGTTACGAAATACTCTGGAAATATAATTCAGAATGCATCTTTCTATTGCCTCAACGGATAACCCCGAAGAAGCGATTCCAAAAATTACAGTATTATTCAACACTCTCTTTCGAAAGGTCGAAATCCATGCTAACCTTGGTTAACTGGGTTAAAACCGACGAGAGATGGCGAGCGGCGCGCCTATACCTTCCCCCGTGTACCGACATCTCCCGGGTTCCGCCGCCCGCTATGTTTTGTGTGTGTCGCAGGCTCCGCCCACTTTTAGGGGGAGGGGAAGAGGAAATAGGCTTTATTTAGGGCTATTTAGGGCTGTTTTTGACCCGGAAAAAAGGGTGTAGGCTTATTTTTTGAGCAGAATTCGAAAATTGATTTAAAATCCAGATTTCTAGGTGAAAAAACCCAAAAAAGGCCCGTTTTCGGGGCCAGCCTAGAAATTTGAGATAAAAAAGATTTTAAAAAGGCTATTTCAAATAAGCCAAACTTACCCAGCATATTTCTAATTAGAGAGTCTGGATGTAGAGAACAAAAAGAAATGTGTCTGATTTGCGGAATTGTTGGCTCCACGTCCCAGACTTTAAAAAAAAACAAAAAAGTTCAAAAAAATCAAAAAACTCTCAATATGCCAGATTTTAGAATCTTCACGATGATGACTTCATCGCAACAGTTCACCGAATTACTCCTACTTTTTGGTTTTTTGGGTTTTCAGGTTTACGGTAGAGGAGGGAGCACGAATATAGGGTTACTCAACTTTAAGCTCATTTATCTAGGTTCCTGTAAGAGATATCAAAAAGTGGTCAACTGTTAATATATTTATCATATTATCAGCAACATTTTATTAGTTGCTCACTTTTTGACAACTTTTACAGAAACCAAGATAAATATGCTCAAAGTTAAGACACCCTTCTCTAGGTGGCATGGACCGTAATGGTCTGTAGGCGTTTTTCTCAGATTCCAGATTTTTAGTTTTTTATATCATTTTAAAGAACTTGAAATGAGCTGCAAAACGGTATAAAAATCTAAAAATTTGGAATTCAAATGAATCTCGTACAGACGATTAAAGTATTGCATATTGCTAGTGCGGCCTAGAGAAAGGTGTCTCAACTTAAATCAATTTATCTCATTTTCTGTAAGAGGTATCAAAAAGTAGTCAACTAATAAAATGTTTATCATATTATCAGTAACATTTTATCAGTTGACCACTTTTTGATATCTCTCAGAAGAACCGAGATATATATGCTCAAAATAGGCGGTATCTCAAAAAGTAGACGAAAATTTTCCAGCAATTGTTTCTATGCTCCCTAATTATTGGTTGTGGTGGAAAGAAGAAAAAGAAGAAGGCGACAAAAAGTGAGTCTTCTGAATCTGACGACGATACAGAAGAGGAGGATTCTGATGAGAGACGACGACAGAAGAGACGGGCGGCCGCGAAAAAGAAGAAGCAAAGGGAAAAGAAGCGGGCGGCGGCAGCGGCAGCCGCAGCAGCGGTAGGTTACTGTAGATTTTTGGGATTCAGGAACCCATGCGGGGCGCCATATTGTTGAGAACAAAAAATTACTAAAAATCCTAGATTTTGGCTTGAACAGTAAAAAATAAAAAATTAATTAAGGTTATATATTCTGAAAATATAACTTTTTCTTCACAGAAATGTAGAAAAAAGAGTATATTTTTAGAATATAACCAAGTTATATAGGATTTCTATTACTTTTTCATTCCCAGGCTCCAAAACCACCGAAAAACATGGCTGCACTGGCGAACGCCCACGATCCAAACTATCAAACATTGGCTGGTTTGAATAATGACCTAGTTTTTGGTCCAGGGGATCCACTTGCAGGTGGACCAGCAGGTATTATCAATGGGGCGCCTTTTCTGAGTCTCAATAGATTATCTTCAGGCCCTAAAGCCCCACCAGCTGGCTCCAATCCCGGTATGGTTGGTACCCATGACCCCAACTATCAAACTTTGGCTGGTCTGAACAATGACCTAATTTTTGGAGGTGGTGGTACTCCTATTGCACCTAAACCACCAGCAGTTGGAGGCAAAGCCGGAACCAATGACCCTAATTATCAGGTAATTAGAGCGCATTGGCATTTTTAAAAAATTCAAAAATTTAAAAAATTTGTTTCAGACTCTGGCAGGCCTCAACAATGCGGATATATTCAAGGAGAAGGGAAATGCGGCGCCTAAGGCACCGGCAACTGGTGGGAAGGCAGCAAACAATGATCCCAATTATCAGGTAAGGATTAGAGCGCATTTGCATTTTTTAAAAATTCAAAAAATTGATTTTCAGACCCTCGCTGGACTCAATAATGCGGACATTTTCAAGGATAAAGGTGCAGGAGGAGGAGGAGGAGGACCAAAACCACCAGTTGGAGGTGGAAAAGTAGCAGCGAATGACCCTAACTATCAGGTACAGAAGGAGAACAATGCAAATACGCTCTAATGAGAAACCTTTAGACATTGGTTGGACTAGACAATGATGTGTTTAAGAAGAACAATGCAGCTAAGCCAGTGCAACCGGTACAGAAGAATGTGAAGGCTGCTACAAACGATCCCAATTACCAAACGTTGGCTGGGTTGAATCAGGACATTTTTGGAGCTGATAAGAAGAAGAAATTCTGATAGAATAGAACTCTTTCTATTTGAATTAAATTAATTGTTGCCTCAACGGATAACCCCGAAGAAGCGGTTCCAAAAATTAAAGTTATTCAACACTCTCTTTCGAAAGGTCGAAATCCATGCTAACCTTGGTTAACTGGGTTAAAACCGATGATAGAGGCGAGCGGCGCGCCTATACCTTCCCCCGTGTACCGACATCTCCCGGGTTCCGCCGCCCGCTATGTTTTGTGTGTGTCGCAGGCTCCGCCCACTTTTAGGGGGAGGGGAAGAGGAAAAAGGGTTGTTTAAGGCTAATTAGGGCTGTTTTTGACCGGGAAAAAAGATTTTCGGGGTTATTTTTTGAGCAGAATTCAAAAATTGATGTAGAAGTCCCGAAAATTAAAGCGATTTGTACCAATTTTCAGCTCAACTATACAGTATCCACTTAACAACACTTTTTGAAAGGGTTTTTCTTCACTTTCCCTCCCTATATCATTTTTCTCACACTCATTCATCTCCCCGTGTGGCTCTTCTATGTGTGTTTTAGGGTGTAAATAATCTCGCACCGGGCCGGTTTTATTGGCTCTTTTTCTCACCTACCTCAATTGAGACGCTGGGGAGAGCCTCACTTTTGCGCATACACTTTTTACCCCTCTTATCATTATAAATATAAAGTTTTAATTAATAATTTTCGAATTGTAGTACATTTTGTATAGAGAAAGGGTTTATGAATTATTTATAAGTGTGTGAAGACAAGCGCATTTTTAAACGAATTGTTTAGACGTCTTTTCCATTTTCTTGTTTTGAAAATTCTTAAAATTTTTCAAAATTGTAGTATTTCCTATTTGCATACCAGCTTCAAATCTGACTACCCAGGTTCGACTCCCCACCTCGTATTTTTCTTTTTTCTAACTTTCCTATGAATTTTTTTTGTGGAAAAAACAAACTGTTTATGTTCTGCTAAGACCAGTTCCCCTCCCCCCTTTATCTTCATTCATCTCCTCTCACTTTGTGTCACTTTCCAAACCACTTTTGCCAATTAGTTCTCCTCTTTTTCTCTGTTACTTCCAAGAAAAAAAAAGTGAAAAAATGGAGAAAACTTTCAGTCGGTAGTTGTAGTTCGAACAAGGAGGCAACAGAGAAACAATCGAAATTTGTGGGGCGTAAAAATTCCCCTTCTCTGTGTTTTTGCATCGTTTCACACCCCCATAACACTCAAAATATGTATCGTTTTCTTCTTCTCCTTATAGATCACAAGACCTTTTCAACACTGTACTGTTTTTTTCCGGATTACTGTAGCTCAAAAAAAGTTAGGAGCAGTTAATAGTTAGGATTGACGTCGTTGATGGTTTGATGTGCGGTTGCCATAGGGATGGCGTATCTTTGAACCCATTTATCTTGGTTTCTGTGAGAGATATCAAAAAGTGGTCAACTAACAATATGTTACTGATGTTGTGTGATATCTTTTACAGGAAATGAGATATATGGGCTCAAGTCTGGGAGGCATTCTGGTACGGTATTTACAGGGTTTCCAAGAAGAGTCAAAATAAATAGAATCCTGTTATGACCTAATAGGATGACCATATACGTACCAACCTTATAATTAAAAAGGGAGACGTCGTAGTACAAAATACCGAATCATAATTATAACTTGTTAGAGATGCCCATGGCACGCTTGACTGGGATGAGATATCCTAAGAAATCGGGTTTTAAGCAAGTTGTTCAACAATTTTAATCAAATTTTATATCATTTTAATTCCCTTGAAATTTCCTACAAAACTAGCTAAAAATCAACTGTCTAGCTAACGTTTGAAGCGAGTTATGCGCCTTTAAATTTCGGCGAAAGTGCAGAGAAACGAGAGTGTCTGTGTCTCTCATAATCAGGTCATGACCTAGATATAATTTTTCCATCAAATTTGGTATCATTTTAATCCCCTTAAAATTCCCTACAAAACTAGGTTGAAATAAATTCTGTAGCTGATTTCTGAAGCGAGTTCTGCACCTTTAAAGTTTGGCGAGAGCGCAGAGAAACGAGAGTGTCTGCGTCTCTGCCCTATCTCAGCTAAAAATAGTCCGTTTCAAATGATTTTTAGTTTGTTTTGAAGGGGGAAAACTTGGAAAATTCGAAAACACAAAGTTTTTCAAGTTTTCAAGTTTTATGGTGTTTGAGAACTACAAGACCTCATCAATCTCAATTTTCACAAACTTCATTTCACGATCCATCAAAAGTTTATGAGCTTTGATGCTATTCAAGCCTTTATATGTTGATCTAGTTTAATTTACCTAACAATATCTGTAGTTTTTATCTACTTTTATCTAAAAAAAATCTGAAAATCCGGCATTTATAAGGCCCATGGTCACTTGACTGTTAACTTATTTTCAAATCAATTTATCTCGGTTCCTGTAAAAGGTATCAAAAAATTATCAACTAATAAAATGTTACTCATATTATAATAAACATTTTATCAGTTGACTGTTTTTTGATATCTCTCATAGGAAATGAGATATGTAGGCTTAAAGATGGGCGTTCTTCTATTACAGGCACCTTCCCGCCTCTTCTTCCCCCTCAAAACTACTCAAAACTCGTAGAGGAGAATGGATATGATAGTGCAAACATCTCAACTATCAGTATATAATTGAATGCGAGAAGAAGATATGAGAGAGTTGAGACTGTTTGTTTGCCCACTTTCTCTCTCTCTCTCTCTCTCTCTCTCTCTCTCCCTCTCTCTCTCTCTCTCTCTCTCTCTCTCATTTTTCGCGCAAAGAGCACGAAGTGAGAAGTGATATGAGCTAGATATCCATATCTCTTTTTTTGATTCATCGTATTTTTTTGGTTCCGGGATCAAGCCGTTCCGCTATTGTTGCAAAAATTTTTGACAGCTCTGACTACATGATATGATCGGAGGCTATATATCTCGGTTCCTGTAAGAGATATCAAAAAGTGATCAACTGATAAAATGTTACTGATATTATGATAAATATTTTATCAGTTAATTACTTTTTAATATCTCTTACAGGAACCAAGATAAATAAGCTCAAAGTTGAGGCACCCTTCTCCTGGTGTCATGAGCCATATGCAATTGTCGTGTGTCCGTATCGTGTGTACGCATTTTTCTCAAATTCCCGACTTTTTAGTTTTCATTTCATTTTGTAGCTCTTTTAGAGCTCTATAAAATGATATAAAAATCAACTAACTTCACTAATAGTTGTAAGAGTTTACAGTACCTCTAGGTGGCTACTGTAATAGAAAGTCACTCAATCCGTTAGCTTTGAGCTTATAAATCTCGATTTCTGTATAAGATATCAAAAAGTGATCAACTGATAAAAGGTTTATCATCATATCAGCAACATTTTATCAGTTGACAACTTTTCAATATCTTTTACAAGAACTGAGATATATGAGCTCAAATTTGAGTGGATAGTTTCTTTGAATTTCTGGAACTCCATTGTTTTGATTTTTCAGATTTTAGATTTTTCAATATCTAGATTATTTAAATTCTAGATTCTTAAAATTTCAGATTCCTTCAATTTTGAAAATTCCGAACATCAAGATTCAGATTCCTGATTCCTTGATCTTTAAACCTTTCAATGTACACTTTTTCTTATCACATCCATCCACCCACACATGCATTTTTGTATGTATTGCTCATCCTTATCATTTGATCATTAAAAATGCGAATCTCGTGATTTTTCATTTTTATTGAATTCTCCCCTTCAAGTTCCCCGGATTCTTAGAAAACCATCCTAACCTTGATGGGCCCCCCCCCAATTCTTTCCTTTGATCTTCTTCTTCTTCTCTTTGAAACAAAAGAGAAGGCAACATCTGAAGGAGTCTATTCAAAAAAAAAAGAGACAAAACACAAAATCTGTCTCTGCGGGAGAGAGGGGACACCTTGACCCTACGGAAGTTATTCATCACCCTGAACACTGGTATTCCTAAGGGTCGAGTCGACTAAGAAAAATGAGATTTTCCAAGGAGAAACAGACACACAGATAGAGCCCATTTTCAAAAATAGAAAATGGGCTCTATCTGTGTGTCTGTTTGTCCAAGTTTTTTCCTTTGAAACAAACTAAAAATCACTAAAAACTGACCATTTCGAGCTGAGATACCGGGCAGAGACGCAGACACTCTCGTTTCTCTGCGCTCTCGCCAAACTTTAAAGGCGCATAACTCGCTTCAAAATTTAACTACAAAGTTGATTTTTAGCTAGTTTTGTAGGAAATTTCAAGGGGATTAGAATGATATAAGAATTGATTAAAATTGTTGAACAACTGAAATGAAATAGTATTGAAATAATAATTAGATATATGACCTCAAGTCTGGGAGGCATTCTGGTACGGTATTTACAAACCAAGGTTTCCAAGAAGAGTCAAAATAAATAGAATCCTGTTATGACCTAATAGGATGACCATATACGTACCAACCTTATAATTAAAAAGGGAGACGTCGTAGTACAAAATACCGAATCATAATTATAACTTGTTAGAGATGCCCATGGCACGCTTGACTGGGATGAGATATCCTAAGAAATCGGGTTTTAAGCAAGTTGTTCAACAATTTTAATCAAATTTTATATCATTTTAATTCCCTTGAAATTTCCTACAAAACTAGCTAAAGATCAACATTCTAGCTAACGTTTGAAGCGAGTTATGCGCCTTTAAAGTTTGGCGAGAGCGCAGAGAAACGAGAGTGTCTGCGTCTCTCCCCCGTATCTCAGCTCAAAATGGCCAGTTTTTGGTGTTTTTTAGTTTGTTTTAAAAAGAGAAATTTAAGGAATTTGAAAATACAACTTTTAGTTTTGAAAATGTTTCCTGGTTCCTTACTTTGTATCTGTTATAATTTCCAGAAAAGTCAGAAAAGGTTAAAAACAGGTCTCAGTGCAAAGCAGCTAGCTTATGGTGGTCCCCTGCACATCAAACCATCCATTCTAACCTAAACCCCCTAGTACTGTACTCTCCCCATTACCAACATTTCATGTTCCGCTTGAATGGTTCCACTTCTTCTTATGCAACACACACACAAAGTAACCTTGCGTTCTTCTGCCCCACAAATTGGTTCAAGTATTATCTACTTTGAACTATTCTCTCTTCAGATTCTTGAAATTAGTTTCCAGAAGAAACTTCTCTATGAATCTAATTACAGATAATCACAACTAATCTGTTTCGAAAATGAATACAATAGTTACAATTTACGAGTGTTAGTCACTAGACTTGTATGCTTTACCAGACATACTTTTAGAAAATTGTACAATTGTCATTTTCCTAGTTGTCCCCTCCAAAAATCACTAAAAACGAACCATTTTGAGCTGTGAGACGCAGGCACTCTCGTCAAACTTTAAAGGCGCATAACTCACTTCAACATTTAGCTGGAAAACTGATTTTCGGCTAGTTTTGTAGGAAATTTCAAGGGAATTAAAATGATATTAAATTTGACAAAGAAGTTATTAAAATTAAACCGATTTATCTTGGTTATAGTTAGATGAGCGGTTACCATGAGCATGTTGTATCTTTAAACCTAATTATCTTGGTTTTTGTAAAAGATATCACTAAATGGTCAACAGGTAAAATGTTTATCATAATATCAGAAATATTTTATCAGTTGACCATTTTTTGATATCTCTTACAGGAAATGAGATAATAAGACTTGAAGAGACAGGCTCCCTACCCTTCCCTTCTTACCTCTCTCCCCCCGGGATGTCCGATTAGTTTGACTCTATTTATCTAGATTTCTGTGAAAGATATAAAAAAGTGTTTAACTAATAAAATGTTGCTGGTGTTATGATAAACATTTTGTTAGTTGACAAATTTTTGATATCTGTCACAGGAATCGAGATATATGACCTCAAAGTGGACAGCTCATTTACGGTATTAGACGAATGGAAAAACCCTGAGTTATGTTTTGCATTTTTCAGCATAATCTTAAACTCCCTCCTAAAATTTCCCAAAAAGTCCCATCCATTGTCTACTGCTCAATGTATTCTTATCTTCCCTTATTGTGACCCCCCCCCCCCCCCCCCTATACGGTCACAGAGCCGCCGAACCGTATTGTAAATCAGGCGACAACAAAAGACAGGCGGTCCCTTTCTATACCCCGCCTGATTCTTTTATAAAAGCATTATATGTTAATGCTCCCCAGATAGTTTAGCATTTCTTTAGCAACACTCTATTCTGAGTGTAATTCTCGACATCATTCTCGAACTTCTGTTGGCATATGTATAAACAATTATGTAAGAAAGATGGACTGCCCCATAGAACTTCTTACTAGAGGGATTAAGGATTAAACCTCACTGACCCCCAATGCTACAGTCCCCTCTCTTTTCTTTCTTCTGGCCGTCTTCCAAGCCCCGCCCCCTTTTTTCGGTCGACCGCCCGCCTGCCCCCTTCTTCGTCCCCTTCTTCGTTATTCTTCTTCGTTGCCTTCTTCTTGTCCCCTCTGGGAACAAGAAGGCGACACATTAGATCTCTTCCCCGTCCCTCTCATCATCGGCTTTTGGGCGACGACTAAGTGTTCTTTCGGACATGGACAGAAATTGGACACTTTCTAGTGTCCCCTGGTGTTGTGGTTTATTGGCTTTATGAGTGTGTGTCTCGGATCATCATCATCGTCCTCTCTATGGCACACAATTAGTAGTTTTATTAGACGGGTTTTTTTTCTAGTCTAAAAGCTTCAGCGTCTTCTTTGAAGCGGGCAGGTGGATTCTGTGTGGAACCGTTATATGACAGTGTCATTAAAGATTCCTTAGTTTGTTTTGCGGCAATTTAGGGATTTCTTGTTTTTTCTAATAGGTACTATCGCTGTCTGAAAAAAAGGATTTCGACGATTTTCGTCATTTTTCCAATGATTTTTACCGTTTTTTCGATGAAAATCGTCAAAAATGATAACAACGAAAATCGTCGGAAGAGCGAACTAGCGTATTTTTTGAGCTATTTTTTTGAATTTTTCGACGATTTCAGTCATTTTTATCATGATTTTTATCGTTTTTGCAATATAAATCGTCAAAAAATGATATAAATTGATGAAAATCATCGGAAAAGACGGTGAAAATCGTCGAAAATAACAATTTCTCTTCAAGTCGCAAGAGCAAACTAGCGTATTTTTTGAACTATTTTTTTAATTTTTCAACGATTTTCGTCATTTTTACAGCGATTTTCGTCGTTTTTCCGATGTAAATCGTCTAAAAATAATATAAAGTGATGAAAATCATCGAAAAAACGACGAAAATAGGGGACAATTTCTCTTCAAGTCGCAAGAGCGTACTACTCTTTTTTAGTTATTTTCTCAATTTTACACAATTTCGGTCATTTTTCTAATGATTTTCACCGTTTTTAGTATATAAATCGCAAAAAATTGAGCTAAAATAATGAAAATCGTTGAAAAATTTACAAAAAACGTCGGAAAATTGAAAAATGGGGAAAAAATGTTTAAGCAAGATCCTTTTCGTTTGAGCCTATTCTAACTATTTTTTATTTTTATTTTCTTAATTTTTAGTCGATATTCTCGGTTTCTCAATGATTTTGATCTTTTTAGGTCCGTTTTCTTTTCAATTTAAATCTCTATTTTCTTTTCTTTTTTTCGTCATTTTTTCAATTATTTTCAGCATTTAAATCAATTTTTCGTCCGATTTAAATCTCAATTTTCTCAAATTTTCCAACAATTTTTACAGTTTCTTTCATCAATTTCCTCATTTTAAGTCTTTTTTTTTCCAATTTAAATTAGCTTTTCCGACGATTTCAACGTTTTTTCTTCGATTCAAATTTTCGTAAAACGAATTAAAATGATGAAAAAGTCATTGAAAACACTAAGAACCTCTATTTTCGAGAATTTCCGACGATTTTTTCAATGATTTTCGCTCATTTCAATTCCTTTTTCTCAGTTTCCTAGCCTAGTGACAACAGGTGCACCACCTGACTCCGAAAATCCTCTTTTGCAATATTAAAGTGTTACCAGATGGTCTGTATTGAACTTTTTTTCTCCTTGCAATCGTTTTTTTATTCTCCTTATCTTATCTCTCGCTTTCCATTCAAAGACGCGTCTTGGAGAAAGTCTATATCAAAGAAAATGGGCGGTCTATTCTTTGATTTTTTAGAAAAACTAAATTGTCAAAAAAACGTTTCTTTACTTCTATGACTGACGTTCTTTAAGCCTTCCCTAGAAGCAAAGTATAACTCGCTACATAAATGTCCTATAGCTCCCTCTAGGACCACCGCCCCTAGGTACCTCCTTCTTGGCTCCGAGTCAACACATTACACCATTGTGATTCACCCGCTATTCTTCCTCTTCTCCGCCTTCTCCCCAGTTTTAATCAATCCGACAATATTAAAACATCTCTGTCTGGTACCATCATTACTAAGGATGTATGTCGCGCGCCTTCTGACCCATTCAAAGTTAACCGATTGAGCTGAAACCTGGACAGGTAGATCTGAATTGTGTCTTAGTTGATGCCCCTTTTTTTCGAAATTTCGATTTTGAAGTCTTCTGGAGACGTTCCTTGCTTTCATTAGCCATATTCTTACCGCACCTTGTTAGTGCCCAGGTCACTAGGGCTTATTGGGTTAGCGGGGTGTGGTAGGTGAACCGGTAGAAGGTTAGGGATCACGAGACGCAGAGAACTTGGTGAGAATTGGAGGGGGGACACTGGCGCGAGGAGTGACCATTCGCAATTCTTCTCTTTCTCTGTGTCTCGCTTATTTTTTGAAGGTGTCAAGTTCTCCTTGTACTGTTTTGCAATAGCAATAGTTGAATAATCTCTCAATTGCCATTAGACTAACACTGTTAATGTGTTCTTCTCTGTCTCTCTGTCTCTCTCTCTCTCTCTAGATCTCACAGCCGGGTCCACACACCTAGCATCAAATTTTAGTGTAACTTTACACATAGACACTTTTCAACATTGCTACACACACACATCTTCTGATTCTTCCTCTCCATCGTCGCCTTCTATCTCTAATTGTCTGTGTCTGTGTATATCTCCTCTCCTTTACGATCATCATGATTCTCGAATCATTTCGCTATTTTTTTTTGACTGCGACACAATTTTAATGAATTTAAGGCGACAGTGGCATTGTTTGTAGAGAAAATTCAGAAGTTTTGCTGAAAAATCACGAGAACTATTTACTTTTCGCTTTCTAGAACTTTGCTAGGTCACAAGTAATTGAATAGCCTTGAAATTTTTTAGGCCAAAATTTATATTTATTTTGACGTTTTTAACGGTAAAAATTACATTAAATTTGACGCGCGAAATCAAATTTTCGCAGAATTTTCAACTTAAAATTGACGTGCATATTCGAATTTTTAGAATTTTTACGTAAAAATTTCCTTGAATTTTTCCAAATTTTCACGTTAAATTTACATTGGATTTGGCGCGCAAATTCAAATTTTCACGTGAAAAATAGATTTTTTTTCCGAATTTTCACGCCAAAAATGAAATTTTCCGGATTTTTAGGTATATATGCGAGCATCCGCTTAAAAACTGAAATTTTCAGAATTTTCACGTAAAAGTAATGTTGAATTTGACGCGCAAATTCAAATTTTCGCGAAAAAATTACATGGAATTTGACGCGAAAATTCAAATTTTCTCAAAATTTTCACCTAAAAATTGACGCGCGAATTCTAATTTTCACGTAAAAAATAAAATAAATTCAGAATTTTCACGAAAAAATGACTTTGAATTTGACGCGAAAATTCGAATTTTTCCGAATTTTCACTTTAAAATTGCATTGAATTTGACGCGAAAATTCAAATTTTCACATAAAAATTTGAAATTTTCCGATTTTTCCCTACTGTAGAAAACTTTTTTCCCTATGCGCCTTTAATCTTACTGTACCAATTTTTAATTTTTTGTTTCTTCCTCACCTTTTCACCTATAAAAACCACGTCATTGTTTTTTTTTCAAAATATATGTCACTACTCTCCATATTGTCTGATCATTCTTTTCCTTCCCACGCCTCCCCCCCCCCCCCCTTTCCTGTTGATGATTTCCGTTTTTTATCAGCGCTCATTTTTTTACTATCAGCAGAAGTTCTTTAAAAAAAACGGTTAAATTCCCTTCCAGCCATCACAAAACTACCTCAATGCGTGTATAAATGCGTCGAAACCAGATTCTTTTGCTAGTGGTTTTGCTCTTGGCGTGGTCTTCAGAAGCCGTCCCATCTGGTGTCGTGAATCTTCGCCCGAAACAAAATGTGAATTCTGGTAAGCCTTTTCTCAATGGAGCGCACTTTCCAACCTAAAGCATATCGTTACACTACTCAAACAGTGTCAGAAACAATATACTACTCTCTTCACTCGTACCTATTATTTACCCACTTCCCAATACATAAGGTCTCGAGGCGGAACGACTAGGGATTGTAAATAGTTGGTGTGTATGTTCACAGAAGGTGAGATAAGCTGTTCTCTCCACACAAATGTGTTTTGCCAGGGGTAGTAGATCAAGGACTTAGATTTGAGGCGCGCGGTAGATCAAGATGGGCAGATTGGGAGATTTGGAACCGCGTAGCGGGAGACGTCGGGAATAGAGAACGGAAAAAGCCGGGAAAATCCGCCGAAGCTGACTTGAAAATTGGTCTAGAACATGCCTTGGGCTAAGCCGATTGTTGGACCTTCAGACCGCCTGAAACATATCTTAGGCATAGGGCTTAGGCTTAGGCATATCCTAAGGTCCGATTTTCGGACCTTTGGACCGACCGAAACTTGCCTTAGGCCTAGGGAGTACTCTTCAAGCAGCTTGAAGTTCAAGCTGTCCAATAGAGCGCATTTGCATCTAGAAGGTTCTATTGGTGACTTTGCATGCGGCTCAACTCCTTTGAAAAGGCAAAGTGCAGGCCCGGATCGGTTTTCACCCATCCTATTGTACTCCATAGAGGTCAGGAGAAGAAGCCGCCCGGGTTTAGCCCGTTTTTTCTCGGGAGGATGCTTTCATGAGAGAATTGAATAGTCACGGTGCTTTTTGCCTCTCCTATTCTCCCCCAAAAACGGGCCGCGACGGGTTTCTATTTCCTACAGTAGGAATCTTAGGGGTCTGGGGATTGAAATGGGGTAAAAAGCTTCTCTATTTTTGTAAGCGTTATAACTCGAGAACCAGCGTACCGATTCTGATGAAAAGTATATAGATCGAAAGGGAATTTTCTATAGAATATTCTAGAATTTTAAATAATCTGAAAATTCTGATTTTGACGTCTTCTGGAGTCGTTAAAAAATGAGTGTAGGCGTTAAGGTAGTTGGGGGAGGGGGCAGCTTTTTTCCCTCTGAAAAATGCTCTAAAATAGTGTAAAAAAGCTCACAAAAGCATGTTTGCATATTTTTTGAAAAATTGCGAAAAAATAAATTTTTGCCCTTTTGAGCTTGCTCATGACTTCTAGTTTGTAGTCTAGGCGCATTTCCTTGCCCATTCAAATGTGCAATGAACACCATTAACGTTCATTTGTTGCGCAATCAAGCCAGCCAGGGCTCCGGGAGCATGTGACATATGGTCTCCTCGATACATGGGTATCATCCGGTTACGTTCTCTTATGTACAATATACACAATGTATTGTATTATACCTCCTCTCTTGCGGTACGGCGAAAAGGGGCTCAAAAGAAATCTGAGCAATGAGAGTGAGAGGGGGGAAATGGAAATATTATGAGTGGCTATTGCGTCAGAGAGCACCTGCCAGATCGGAAATATGAAATATGGCATTTTAAAAGGGACGGGTTGATGACCCCTACTCAATGATATTTA
>NC_013489.2:14616799-14635253 GCF_000004555.2 Caenorhabditis briggsae | reverse complement strand
GACGGGTTGATGACCCCTACTCAATGATATTTATTTATGCAAAACGATCAATCATAGAGGGGGCCATACCTCTAGATTCTCTAGAGAAGAGGTCAGAAAACCCCAGGAAGCCATCATTCTGTGTCAGAATTTTGAAGCCTGCGGACATCTGGACACAAAGACAGACAGAGGAATGCTTGTCTGTCGTTTTTGGAAGCCCCTGAACCACAGGAAGCCATCATTTTGAGGCCTGCGGACATCTGGACGTAGGGACAGACAGAAGGATGTTCCATGAATACGCAATTAGAGAGACGCAACATCATTGTGAAATCTAGCGTGTTGATTGAGTTAGAAGAGGAGAACGGGGATTTTGAAGATTTCCGGAGAGAGAGAGACGTCGTCTGATGAAATTCTGAAGCAACAGAGATTTTAAAGGCACACAGGGATTGACTAGCCTGAAGCTGAAGTCAGTAGGAGTACTGTAAAGCCGTCCAAGACAATTAGACTTTACAGAAATCCACGTGGATTGGCATCTAGGTCTCTGCCAGGTTTCCCAGGTATCTATACCTAGAATCCTCGTGGCATTGCTCTCTAAAGCAGCAATGTAGGTCTAGGATAGCATAGGATCCACGCGGGCTGACTAGCCGGAAGCTGAAGTCAATAGGAGTACTGTAGAGCTGTCCTATCCTAATCCTCGTGGATTGAAGTGGCCAAGCTTAATGGGCATCAAGTCGGTCTAGCCCAGACTAGGCCTATGTTGGTAGCAGTCCCTAAGAGGAGTCCTCCGAGAATCCAAGTGGCATCGGACCTCTGCTGGTCTAGCTAGGTTTACCATCCTCGTGACTTGGCTAGCCTAAGCTTCTAGGAGTACTGTAGAGCCGTCCAAAAACACATGCATTTACTTGAAGGGCATCTAGACCTCTGTTACTAGCAGTCCTACTAGAATCCACGTGGCATTGGGCTTCTACTTCTAGCTCACCATATGATCCATGTGGAATGACTAGCCTGAAGCTAGAAGTTCTAGGAGTACTGTAGAGCCGATCCACGTGGATTTTTCCCCATTTAACTTTGCCCTCGAGACCCCATTCACTAGCTACTTACAACTTGTCGGCGGTGGTCTCTAAAGACTAATTTAAATGTCAAAAAGTAGGCTAATCCTCTCTTGTTCCCAGGTACATGATGTTTTCCTTTGTTTTTTTTTTGCGACCCACATCTTTTTTGCATCCTCTCATCTCTCGAATCTCGACGACCCGATCTTCCATTTTCCGTTAGGTTCTTCGGATCTTCTTGACACATCTTTTGAAGGAGAGAGAGAGAGGCGACTCGACAAGGCCATATTGTGTGTTCAAGAAGACACCGAAGAGGCTGACGTCTTCTAGGGGGGAGCAGAAGTTATGTATGCAAATCATACACACGATTTATCACACTTTATTAGAAATCTGGTGCCTGTTATATACAGGCTTGAGTGTTGACAAGGAGACAATGATTGATCACCCCCTTGCAATGCCATTTTGACAGGGCAGGCAGGTGCTTTTGCATATTGCGTCTCGCAGCGGGATACAGGGTGTCAAATATTCTATTTAATTTGTGTTGGATAGATGAGGCAGGGACCATAGGATCTACAGTAATATCCTATGTTATGCCTGGTATGGCTTCTAGAACATCTTGGGTAGAAGGAAGTTGGGTCTGGAAGCTTTCCTAGAATGCATAACTCAACTCAAACTTGGAACTTCTGCTCAAATCAAGCAGGGAAACGTAGTGCTAGATAAGGCCTACAAAATGATACCGAAAATAGTGAATCTCGGTATCATTTTGTAGAGCTAGATAAGAGCTACTAAATGGTACCGAATTTCACTATATTTGGTACCATTTTGTAGCTATCATCGAGCACTACATTTTTCAGCTTGGTTTGAGCTGAAATTCCAGTTTTGAGCTGAATTATGGCTTCCAGAACCTCTAGGTTGGAAGAAAGCGGTTACCGAAAGGCATTACGCAGCTCAATCTTAGAATTACGATTTGAATCAAGCAGGGAAATATAGAGCTAGAGAAGATCTACAAAATGATACCAGATTCAGCTATGTTTGATATCATTTTTTAGCTCTCATCTAGCTCTACATTTCCCTGCTTGATTCGTGCTGAAATTCTGATTTAGAACAGAGTTATGCCTGGTAGAAGTTTCCAGAACCTGTAGGGTGGATGGAAGCAGATTCTGGAAGTTTCTACCAGGCATAACTTGATCAAAATTGGAATTTCTGTATAAATCAAGCAGGGAAATATAGAACTCGAGGAGACCTACAAAATGATACCAAATTTGTCTATATTTGGTACCATTTTGTAGCTCTCATCTAGCTCTTCATGCCTTCCGGAAGCTTCCTGGAGGTTTTCCCACTGGGGAATAGGCGATTAGTGTAGAACACATAGTATATGATTGCGCGATTTCTTCCCGCGCGCGCGTTGCTTCCCCATGGGAATATTCTTCTTTCCCAGCTTCTTCTTCTTCTTTTTCCAAACTTGTCATATCATGTACTTTCTGAGGGGGACGATGTATTCAGAAGACGTTGTCCTCTCCCTGGAAATTAGGATCATCGAGAAAAGAGGGAGGGAAAAACTACCTAAATACAAGAATGACCTCTCCCAACCTAAACGCATAATAAGCATTGCATGTGTCCTTCATATGTTCCTCGTTCCTCTTCCAATCCGACGTCGTCTTCGTCGGCGTGAGTTAGAAGAGGGAAAGAGATGAAAATCGTTTTCGGAAATGAGATGGGAGGGGATGGTAGGGTGGTGGTGTTCGGTTACGTCCCTTTGTATAATGGGTTTTGTGCCGCCCGTTTGATTTTCGACGATTTTGATGAGATGACACAGAATAAGAGGGGATGTTCCTTTAAAAATTTGCCACGTAGAACATCTAGAAGCTTCTGAAAGGCATAACTCAGTTCAAACTTGGAATTTCTCTTCGAATCGAACAGGGAAATGTAGAGCTAGGTAAGAGCTACAGAATGACACCAAATTTGGTTACATTTTGTATCATTCCGTAGGTCTTATCTAGCTCTACATTCTCCTGTTTGATTTGAATCGAAATTCCAAGTTTGAACGGTGTTATGTGCTAATACCAAGTTGGAAGAGCTATAACTCAAAAACCAGCAGACCGATTTTGATAAAAATTAGACAGATCGAAAGGGAATTTTCTATAGAATATTCTAGATTTTTGGATAATCTGAAAAATTCCAATTTGGACGTCTTCTGGAGTCGTACAAAAAGAGAGCGCGCTTGCCAAAAGTTGAACTCAATTTTGTAAGCGCTGTAACTCGAGAACCACTGAGCCGAATTAGATGAAAAGTATCTAGATCGAAAGGGAATTTTCTATAGATTATTCTGGAATTTTGAATATTCTGAAAATTCCAATTTTGACGTCTTCTGGAGGCTGGCGAAAAGAGCGTGGGCAAATAGTTCGATGGAGCGCGTTTGGAACCGCTATAACTCAAGAATGACCGGACCAAGTTTAATGAAAATTATACAGATCGACAGGAAATGTTCCATAGAATATTCTAGAATTTTGAATAATCTGAAAATTCTACTTTTGACGTCTTCTGGAGTCTTACAAAAAGAGCGTGGGCGCTAAGCCAGGAAGGGGAGACGAATTTTTGAATTTGGCGCCTTTTTTGGATGTTTAATGCTCTAAAATAGTGTAAAAAAGCTTGCAATAAACATTTGCCACCACGAGGACTCAAACTCGGGTCGTTAGATTGATAGTGGAATTTGGCGAAAATCCCACTGAGCCATTTGTGCGATTTTTTGAAAAGACTGTATTTTTGTTCATTTTTGTTGAAAAAAACGGCGGAAAACTGGATTTTTCCTATTTTCAAAGGGTTTTCAGTGGTTTAAAACCTGAAAATCTCTGAAAAAATTTGAATTCGCGCGCTTTATCTCCTTCAAATTCTCTTGTTTTTTGCAGTTGGCATTGGCGATCGCTTCGGCGGCATCGGCACGAGCTCCGACGAATCCGATCACTTCAAATTGTTGGCCGCTGATGGAGATTCCCTATTAGTGGGAGCCAGGTGAGTAGTTGTCAATAGAGCGCGATTGCGATCTGACTGGTTTTGAATGGTTTTGAATGGGGACATGATAAGCATCAGAAGCGAAACTAAGACTTGGACAAAAACAAAGTTTTGCCAAATAGATAGTGATCTATTTCTTTCTTTGTGAAAAAAAAACAACGAGAGAAACGGCGCTAGCTTAGTTTGGGGGGGGGGGGGGGCTAATTTTTGGAATTTGGCGCCAAAATGCGGGTGTCCCAGAGGAAGGGAAACAAGGCGTTTTTACACATAAGCCTATAATTTGAGACAAAAAACTAAAATTTTTCAAAAAAACATTTCAGCCAAAAAGTGCAGAAATTGGCGAAAATCAGTGAAAATTGCAATTTTTTTTCAAAATTATAACCTCAGGCAGAATAATCGCCTTGTTTCCCTTCCTCTGGGACACCCGCATTTTGGCACCAAATTCAAAAAATTTGATACTACGTTAGTGCCGATTTTACTACGGTTTTTTCAGTTTTAGGGGGTTGAAATTAGAGGAAATTTCGGAAAAAATGAAAAAAAAACATGATGTTTAGAGGGTTGAAATTGGATAGGATAGCAGAAATTCTTGAAAAAAAACAAGGAATTTTCCAGAAACGCCGTCTACAATCTCTCGCTCTCGACGCTTTCTGTGAATCATGTAAGTTTGCCCCACGTGGCAGAGCCGTCTGGAAGCTCAAAAATCATAGATTTTAAGCTGAAAATTGGGATTTTCAGGGAAATTCGAGAAAAAAGATTTTCAGAAAATTCCATTTTTTTGAATTTTTTTGAAAATTTTTCGAATTATCAAAAAATTCGAATTTTTAGAAAATTCGAAAAAATCGAATCTCAAGAAATTCTGAAAAATCGAATTTTCAGAAAACCCAAGAATTTGATTTTCGGGAATTTCGAAAAAATGGATTTTTCTAAAAATTCTTTAATAATTGGATTCTCAGAAAATTCTAAAAAAAATTGAATTTTCAGAAAAATGGATTTTTCAGAAAATTCGAAAAAATGAAATTTTCTGAAAATCCAAAAATTTGAGCATCCCTAAAATTCCAACATTGAATTTTTAGAAAATTTCAATAGGTGGAAAACTGATTGTTGAAAAAAAAACAGGATTTTTCCGAAAATTAGAAAAATTCAATTTTTTGGAAGTTTGAAAATTTTGAATTTTAAGAAAATACAAAAATATAATTTTCTTAAAATTACGAAAAAATCGCATTTTCAGGCAAATTCTGAAAAATTGAATTTTAATAAAATTTTTAGAAATAGTGAAAAACTGAATTTCCGGAAAATTAAGAAAAAAATTGATTCTTCTGAAAATTTTATTTAAAAAAGAAAATTCGAAAAATTCTCAGAAAATTGTAAAATATATAATTTTTGAAAATTCAAAAAACTAATTTTCAGAAAAACCAAAAATTTGAATTTTTAGCAAGAAGCTCCCCTGTACCCCATATTCTTTCCAGAAAATCGACTGGAAACCCCCGGCGGAGCACATTGAAGAATGTATAATGAAGGGAAAATCGAAAACGGACTGTCAGAACTACATTCGGGTCCTGGCACGAAAATCAGCGGGCGTCTCCCTGGTCTGCGGGACGCACGCCTTCTCTCCAAAGTGTCGCGAGTACTCGGTGACGGATTACGGTATCCGGAATACTCGGCAATTCGATGGTCAAGGAATCTCGCCGTATGATCCGAAGCACAATTCCAGTGCACTCTATATTCCACAAACGAATCAGTTGTTCGCAGCGACGGTGACTGATTTTGTGGGGAATGATGCATTGATTTATAGGTAGACATTTTAATTTTTGAATTTAGCGCCGAAAATAGTTTTAAAAATGCGAATTTTAAGCTGAAAAATTCACATAAAAATAATGAAAAAATTCGAAAAAAAAACAATTTTTTTTTTGAATTTTTTTTTCAAAAATTCAAAATCATCCAATTTCGATAAAAATCTATACCACGAGCTGAAATAGGCTGAAAATCAGAATACTCAAAAAAAAATCAAAAAAGTCGAAATTTGAAAAAAAAATTTTTGGGATTTTTCGAAAAAATTTTTTTTTCACTTCTCGACTTTTATGGAAATTTTTTTTTCGGCATTCTCATTTTAAGCACATTTCAGCTCGTGATATCGATTTTTATCGAAATTCAGCAATTTTGAATTTTTCGGGAAAAAATTCAAGAAAGAAAGTTTTTAAAAAATTATTTTTCGAAAAATTCAAAATCGTCCAATTCCGATAAAAATTGATATCACGAGCTGAAACTGGCTTAAAATGAGAATACCGAAAAAAAAATTCAAAAAAGTCGAAAATTGAGAAAAATTTTTTTTTGGGATTTTTCGAAAAAAATTTTTTCTCAATTTTCGACTTTTTTGAAATTTTTTTTTTTGAGTATTCTTATTTTTTAGCTCATTTCAGCTCGTGGTATCGATTTTTATCGAAATTGAGCAATTTTGAATTTTAGGGAAAAAAAATTTCAAAAAAAAATTTTTTCTGGAATTTTTTTTCAAACTGCCTATGTACTTTGCACCTCAATTAGTAAATACATTTTAATGAATTTGCATTCTCTCCACCAAAATTCTCAAGTACAGTACCCCCATTAACTAATTACAGGAAGACAATCGACGAAACACCGGCAACAAAAGCGTCAGCGAACATTCGAACGCAAAGTTACGATGCGAGAGTGTTGAATGGTAAGTGATTGAAGACTGATTGCGGGTAATTAGTGATTACGTCATGTGGAAAAGGCACTTAGCAAATAGAAGGGAGGTACCGTCCCCTGCAGGCATTAGGACAGAGGGATGTAATTTATTAATTATTCAATAATTTTATTTTTTTTTTCGATTCATTATCTCGATTTTCAGAGATTTTTAGTCAAGAAAAAAATTCGGAAAATTCAAAAAATTCGAAATATTTTTTTAGATTACGGTATGGGACCTTCCGATTAAAAAAAAATTTTCTGAATTTTCTGACAATGTCTACAATTTCAGCTCCCAACTTCGTCGCCACCTTTGCCTACAAAGAGCACGTCTACTTTTGGTTCCGAGAGATCGCCAGCGAGGCAATCGATAATAATGAGGAGTCACAGGTAAGCACCTAGTGACCCTCGGAGACCCTCTAACCACCAATTGAGACCCTTTCAGATCTATGCCCGTGTCGCCAGGGTGTGCAAGAACGATAAAGGGGGCGCCCGTCCGGCCAACGAGCGATGGACCAGCTATTTGAAGGCGCGGCTCAATTGTTCACTGCCTTCTGGATCGTCTCCGTTCTATTTTAATGAGCTTAGTGAGTTTTCGGGATCTTCTGAAACGATTTATTCCTTCTAAAATATATCTAAAACCTCAAACGCCTTCTAAAATCTTCCAGAAGCCGTCTCGGACCCCATCGACGCTGGAAACAACGATCACGTCGTCTACACGGTCTTCTCCACGCCGGACTCTGACGTCCGAATGAGTGCGGTGTGCAAGTTTTCAATGAAGAAGATTCGAGAGGAATTCGATAATGGCACTTTCAAGCATCAGGTGATTATTGAGTTTTACATTTTTTATTGCAGCAAAATTTGTGCGAAAATTCGAAAAAAATTTGGAAAAAATTTTCAAAACCGTCCAATTGCGATAAAAATCGATATCACGAGCTGAGTTGGGCTGAAAATGAGAATAATCGAGAAAATTTTCGAAAAAGTCGAAAATTGAAAAATTTTTTTTTTGGAATTTTTCGAAAAATTTTTTTTTCAATTTTCGACCTTTTTGAATTTTTTTTTCGATTATTCTTATTTTTAGCCAATTTCAGATCGTGATATCGATTTTCATCGGAATTGAGCGAATTTGAAATTTTCTGGAAAATAAAGTTTGAAAATTTTTTTTGGAATTTTTCCCAAATTTTCAAAATTGTTCAATTCCGGTAAAAATTGATTTCACGAGCTAAAATGAGCTGAAAATAAGAATAATCGAAAAAATTTTCGAAAAAGTCGAAAATTGAAAAAATATATTTTTTTGGGATTTTTCGAAAAAAAAAGTTTTTTTTTCAATTTTCGACTTTTTTAATTTTTTTTTTTAGTTTTCTTATTTTCAGCACATTTCAGCTCGTGATATCAATTTTACCAAAAATGTTGATCCTTAAAGGCGCAAAGACTCTTTCAAAACGAGAATTTTTCTCTTCCAGAACAACGCCCAATCAATGTGGATGGCCTACAATCGAAACGAGGTTCCCAAGCCCCGCCCCGGCTCCTGCACCCCGGACTCTACGAAACTTCCCGAGAATACAGTATCCTTCATCCTCCACCACCCCCTCCTCCATCGTCCCATCCCAGCAGTCTCCGCCCCTCTTCTAGTTGAAGGCGCCGATCGTGCGGATCTTACTCAGATTACTGTATTGCCACGTGTCAAGGCGGTTGGCGGTCAGAACTACGATATACTGTTCATTGGAACATCAGATGGGAAGGTGTTGAAAGTGGTTGAGGTGGATGGGAATGCTACCGTAATCCAAGCGGCTACAGTATTCCAAAGGGGTGTTCCAGTGGTGAATCTACTCACGACGAAGGAGAATGTGGTGATAGTGTCATCTGATGAGATTGCGTCGTTGCCAGTACACAACTGTGTTCAGCAGACCAGTTGCTCAAAGTGTGTGCAGCTACAGGACCCGCACTGTGCGTGGGATTCCAGTATTGCCAGATGTGTACACGGAGGATCGTGGACCGGAGATCAGTACATTCAGGTAGTACATTCAGGAAATTCGGGAATTTTGAAAAAAAAATTTTTTCGAAAAATCCCAAAATTTTTTTTCAATTTTCGACTTTTTTGAAACTTTTTTTTGTATTCTCGTTTTCAGCTTATTTTATCTCGTGATATCGATTTTTATCGCGATTGGACAATTTTGAATTTTTCGGGAAAAATTCCAGAAAAATTGGATTTTTTTTTCCAAAAAATTCAAAATTGTTCAATTGCGATAAAAATCAATATCACGAGCTGAATTGAACTGAAAATCAGAATACCAAGAAAAAAGTTCAAAAAAGTCGAAAATTGGAAAAAAAATTTTTCGAAAAATCCCAAAAAAAACATTTTTCGCAAAATTCGTATTTTTCAAAATTTTTTGGGACGATTTTGAATTTTTTTGGAAAATTTCAAAATTTCAAAAAAAATTTTCAAAAAAATTCCGAATTCCAGAACATGGTATTCGGCCAATCTGAGCAATGTCCCGAGGGAATCATCGTGCGGGAAGTGTTCGATGACAGTGATAGTGATGGTGCTCAACCGGAAGCCGTGTCTCGAAACGTTTATGCCAAGGAGCACTCGACAATTACAGTAATCCTGGTGGCAGCAGTCGCTTCGTTGATTTCCCTGATTATTGGAGCGTTTGTGAGTTTTTAAATTTTAATTTTTAGAAATTTTTTTTTTTTTTCAAAATTCAAAATGTTGCAGATCGGAATCCGTGTGAATCGATGGGCGGCCACTTCCGAACCCCATAGGTCCGCAAGCTCGACAAGCGGCTCGGATTACGATAGTTTCGGTAGAGCGCGTTTGACACGACACGATTCGTTGACGACGGCGACGAAGGTGGATCATGGTTTCGTGCCGCAATCAAAGCAGGTAGGATTACTCTCAATAGAGCGCATTTTCAAAAAATTTCAAAGTCACCCAAATCTGTTGAAAATTGATATGACGAGCCGAAACTACTTGAAAATGAAGAATCTGAAAGAAAATTTCGAAAAAGTCGAATTCTGAAAAAATTTTTTTTTTTTGGAATTTTCAGATTTGTTTTTCAAAAAAATTTCAAAATCACCCAATCCCGATGAAAATTGAATTGACGAGCCGAAACAGCACAAAACACAAGAATTCGTTGAAAAATGCAACGTTTTTGAAATGTTGAAAAATTTTTTTTTGAATTTTCTGATTTTTTTTTCGAAAAATTTCAAAATTGTCCAATTTTGATGAAAAATGATATGACGACTCAAAATGGCAACAAACACAAGAATTCGTTTAAAAATTCAAAAATTTTCGAATTCTGAAAAAAATTTTTTTTTAGAATTTTCCGATTTTTTTTTCAAAAATTTTCAGAATTTTCCGATTTTTCGAATTTCAAAATTTTTGCAGAGCATGGATGCCACGTCACTGGTGATGTCAATGAACGCCACCCACCATCCGATGTCTATGAGCCAGCATGGCTCCGGAATCAACACCCCATCTCGGGATAAGAACGCCATTGTCACCTCAATCAATCAGAATACACTGCCCAGAGACTATAAAGTCAAAAAAGTCTATCTTTAGAGCCATTTTCACCCCTAAGAGCCTAATTTCCAGCTAGTTAGCTTGATTTGTCGTCAAATTTGGTGTTTGGTCCGCGAACACCGCGTGGCACCGAGTGTTTGCGGACCAGACACCGAATTTGACGACAACTCGAGATAACGAGCTGAAAATAAGTTTTTAGGCGTAAAAACCAGTTTTATCCTCCGTTTTCAACCCTTTTTTTCGAATTTTTTGAAAATTTAGAAAAACAATTTTTTTAATTTTTGAAAATTTTCAAAAATTTTTTTCAAATTTTGTAATTTTAACCCATTTTAACCCTCTCCATTATCGGTGCCTTTTCCCTCCTCCCGCCTCCTCTTTGAATTGCTTTTCCTTGCCGTTACGTGTATTTTCCTCCCCTTCCCCCGACCCAATTTTTTAAATTTTTTCTGAAAAATTTAAATTTCCCTCCCCCTCCCCTACAAGAAAATCGAGTCAAATTGTTCTGAAATGATCTCTGAAATTTTCCCAATTTTTTCGCATTATTTTTATCCCCTCAACCCCCTGAAATTCCCATTCTTCGAGACACTGGTTAGATTCCTTTCCCTCATAATTCACTTTTTTTTCGTTGTTTTCCCTGCCCTGTTTTTTTGAGATTCTGTATCATTTAAAAAAATCTAAAGAGAATTAATATAAATTTAAAATTAACTCAAAAATTGATTAGAAAAATCAACAAGACAATTTTGATTTTTTTGGATTTTTTTCCAAAAATTTAAAATTGTATCATTAGAAAAATCAACAAAAAAAAGACCCAAAACATGACAAAAAATCGGTAAAACATGAGAAAAAAATTTCAAATCAAATGATCAATAATCTGAATTCCGTCTCCAACGACTACTATTTTCGATTTTCCCATCTTCACCATCCCGTTTGGCATATCGATTATCGTCGGCTTCCTGGAGGAGACCACTGTGGACTCAGAAGACGTCACAGACTTCACAATCGCACAATCCAGAGATATCGAAAGTACCGTATCCTTAGTGACCACGATTCCCACTACAGTAGACAGATGGGATTGGATTTTAGCTACGGATTCAGAATCTGAGGACTCAGAAGCCACGTGGCACTTGTAGACGTGGCCAGAATCACAGCCAACGTAGATGGCATCGGAAGACATGGCGATGGAGGTGACACCACTACGATCCGAGAGTTTCTGGACAAAAATTGAAAATTGAAACTTTTTTTTTCCGAAAATTTTAACATTTTTCGAAAAATTCAAAATCTTCCAATTACTATAAAAATCGATATCACGAGCTGAAATGGGCTGAAAATAAGAATACCAAACAATTTTTTCGAAAAATTCAAAATTTGGAAAAAAAAAATTTTCTGTGGATTTTTCAAAAAAAAGTGAATTTTTTTCAAATTTTGAATTTTTCGAAATTTGTTTTCGGTTTTCTCATTTTCAGCCAATTTCAGCTCGTGATATCGATTTTTATCGCAATTGAACAATTTTGAAATTTTGGGAAAAATTCAAAATTCAACCCCCCCCCCCCACACACACACTCCCTTACCAATCTCCCCGTCTCCTTCAATTGCTCATCCTTAAGCTCAAAAGTCAGCACATAGCTTCCGCTGGTGCCCACAATCAGCGTATCCTCATCATAAATATCGATTTTTGCTCCGATTCCCAGTGAATCCTCCAATTCCAAAGTCGCCAGCGATTTCAGTGAGAAATCCAGCACTTCCAAGACTCCAGATGAATAAGACACCACGAATCTGGGATCAGAATCTTCCTCCGTCCACGTCTTCACCGAGACCACTCTTCCCTCCTCTGGCCTCGACAAATGACGCATTGAGAATACCCCATGGCTCTCGAGCTCCGAATGATTGAAATCGATAATCGATATCTTTGATTTCCCGCCTCCAGCAATGATATAAGAATGTCCACCCTTATCAGTACGCATATCAGTACACAGAAGATTCTCTCCAACGAAAATCGGAATGATCAATTGACCATCGGTATTTGAAATGGACAAATGACCATCTAGAGATACTGTAGCCAGGAGATCCGTGGATCCAGAAGCCGCGACGATGGATGAGGAATGGGCGGTATTGAGAACATACTCTTTGGAGTTCAAATCGATTCTCTGATGGCACAGGTCGTTGTCCCGAATGAAATGAAAGTCTAGAATAGATGGATCCTCTTCAGATGGCTCCAACTGCCATTCCCGGTGGCCACCTCCACAGTAGGTTTCGTACACTGGGAGGCCAGTGGTGGAATTCCAGATAATCATGGAGGTCTGGAAAGAATAAGGCGGTGTTTTTTTTCAAAACATCAATTTTTCAAAAAACGCTCATTCTGAAAATATACTTTTCTTCAAATTTGGTCCACATTGAGCTGAGTTACAAGTGCTCGAAAATGTTTTTTTTCCGAAAAATTCAAAATCGTCCAATTGCGAAAAAATTGATATGACGAGCTGAAATGACCTGAAAATACGAATATCAAAAATAAATTTCAAAAAAGTCGAAAATTGGAAAAAAAATTTTTCGGAAAATCCCAAAAAAAATTTTTTTTCAAATTTTGACTTTTTCAGAATTTTTTTTCGGTATTCTGATTTTCAGTCCATTTCAGCTCGTAATATCAATTTTTATCGCAATTGAATGATTTTGAATTTTCTGGAAAAAGGGGCATTTTGGGGTCAAAAATGCTTCAACATTCTTCGAAAAATGCGGAATTTCGGAGGGTTGCTGACACTGTTTTCTCGCTTTTTCTAGGTCATTTCTAAGTGATGGCCTAACTTTCGCAAATTTGGTTTTCTCGGCCACCACTTATAAATGGCCTAGAAAACTTGGAATTTCGAGATTCTTCTTACCCCATAGAACCCAACAATCAGTCTCTCCTCGATCCCTCCATTCCCCTTCCGATCAATAAATTGACAGGGCCAGGCGACACGACTCGCCGCCGAGAACGTTCTCGAATTCAGAATGCGGAATGTGTGAATCACTGGCTTGGTGGGGTACATAATAGGACATCCCTCCCGGTGCACAGCTACCGTAGCCCAGACTCCCGTCTTTCCAAGTGTCATGAATTTCGGTTTGCATAGTTTTAGGGGATAGATGCAGGTGACCTCCTTGCCTCCGAATAGGTCCCAGCACTCTTTTTTCTGAATAAAATCATTATTTGGTTGCTGTAGCCTACTGTACCGTCAATGCCAACTCCATCTGATCGTTTTTATGATCCTCCAAATAGGTATAATACAGCTCTCCGTGCGTGGTTCCCATGTAAATGTAATTTTTGGACTTTGCAAAGCAGGAAGGCATGATTGATGGGTTTTCCGGTGTGAAACGTTTCAAGCATTGCCAGGAATCAGCGTCCAGATACTCGTAGACAGCCTGGAAATTTTTGAAAATTCAAAAACCCTCAGGGGCAGGTTACTGTAGCCTAGACCAACCCAGATAGCTAGGTGGATAGATTCAAGTAAGCCTAACTGGACATAACTAGTAACTGGCTTATGTTATTCCAGGCTCTATTATGCTTTAATAGTGTAGATAATGTTCTATTAGGCTAGGTTTAGGTTAGGTTACGGTAGCTTAGGTATAACCGACTCTATTAGACTAGGTTCCAATCTATTAGACTAGGTTATACTCTATTAGGGCAGGCTTAGACCTTGTTACGGTAATCTAGATAAGACCAAGTCTATTAGACTAGGTTCCAATCTATTAGAATAGGTTATGTTCCATTAGACTGGGATATGCTCTAATAGGATAGGCTTAGGCGAGGTTACGGTAGCTTAGATGAAACCAACTGTAATATACTAGGTTCTGATCTATTAGACTAGGATATGCTCTATTAGGATAGGCTTAGGCCTTGTTACAGTAATCTAGATAAGACCAACTCTATTAGATTAGGTTATCCTCTAATAGAGTAGACTTAGGCTTAAGGTTAACTCACAAAAGACCCGTCCACAGTCTTTATCAGCACCAAATTGTCCCAGCAGAGCGCCGTAATGATATTCATTGACAGCTTGAGCCTAAAACATGGGGCTTCCTGACTTTCCGTTGTTCTTCCAAAGGTGGGGCGGGTCCTGGAGTCATATCACACTCGTAGAACAGTATATCAGACACTACTATCAGTTGTTTCTCGTGCCACGCGACAAGCGATTCAGATGACGACGACATGTGTTTGATGTTGCCAACACGACACATTAGCTTGAACATTCCGGTGTTCGTGTAGATTTTCAGCTCGCTGAAAAGAGAAATTTTGGGATTTTTGAAGCATTTTAATAGATTTTTGTCAAATTTTTCATTTAAAATCTTTGAAAAGTCTGAAAAAAAAAATTGAAAAAAATCCTTCACAATTTTTCCCTTTTTTTTCAAAATTTTCAAATTTTTACTGAGGCTTAGCGAATTTTGTAGTTTGTAGTCTTGGGAATTTGAAAAATCTTGAGCTAAAAATCACCGAAAACAGCTGCAAATCAGCCGAGCTAGAGCACTTCAAATTTCTACTGAGGCTTAGAAACTACAAACTACAAAAACTCCTAAGCCTCAGTAGAAAACTTCAAATTCGACAAATTTCGAGCTGAAAATCGTCAAAATCGGGGTAAAATGAGCCAAGTTACAGCGATTTCCAATTTTCATGGGGCTTAGAGACTTTTGTAGTTTGTAGTCACTTAGCCTCAGGAAAACTTCAAATTCATCCGTTTTTAATGATCCTTGGTTCATAAGTTTTGTAATTTTTAGTTCCTGAGCAGACTACAAACTACAGAAACTACGAAAAATTTTGAATCAAAATCGTCGAAACAGCAGTGGAGAATGGGACGAAATGTAGCGATTCCATATTTTTACTGAGGCTTAGCGAATTTTGTAGTTTGTAGTGGCAAAATTTTTGGAAAATTTCACAAATTTTGAGCTAAAAATCGTCAAAAACGGATAAAAATAAGAGGGCTTGCAGCGATTTGAAGTTATACTGAGGCTAAGGCTACAAACTACAAGATTTCCTAAGCCTCAGTAAAAAATTTCAAATCACTGTAATTCAGCTAGTTTTCATCCGGTTTCAGTGATTTTTAGCTCAAAGTTTGTCAAATTTCCTAAACTACAAACTACAAAATTTCATAAGCCTTAGTAAATAAAAAATTATTAGAAAAAATGAAGAAAATTCTGACAAAAAAAGATTGATTTTTTATTGATTTTTTTCAGATTTTCTTCAACTTTTTCTAGAACTTTCTAGAATTTTCCCCCTATAAACTCACTCCCTGGTATTGAGTGTCACCAATCCGCAATTCAACACCTTGAAATTCACAATCCCTGCCTTCAGAACCTTCCAATCAGGGACACCTCCACAATCCACGTGGATTTTCAGAATATCTCCATTCTGGCAGCTAATCGCCAGTGTTCGCCCGTTGAAAAGTGTGATTTTTCGAATGACACCAGCTGATAACGGTGTCTTTCTTGTCAATTTGATCTCTCGATCAGTGTATTTCCAACAGTACACAGTTTGTTCGATACCGCCCGTGTAGATCAGCTGGCTATCCGGATCCAGGCAAATTGTGAAGGGACGGGCGGTGTGGCCGAAGGCAGTGCTGGAAGAAAAAACACTAAAAATTGATTTTTTTAAAACTTAAAATGTCCCAAAATAGGTATTTTCTAGGTTTTTCAGCTATTTTTGGCGATTATTTTTCGATGTTTCCGAATTTTTTGACTGAGGATTACTGTAGATTACTGTACAGTGTACAGTAATCTACAGTAATTTGGGTCAAAAACGTTCAGAAATAGTCTAAAAAGAAAAAAAAATATGAAATCGCCGATTTTTGACTCGAATTTTTTTTGTAGTTTTTGTAGTTTGTAGTTTACTAAGTAACTACAAAAAATGACAAAACTTTTGAGCCAAGAATCATTAAAAACGGATAAAATTGAGCCCATTTACAGCGCTTTGAAGTTTTTTACTGAGGCTTAGACTACAAACTACAAAAGTTTCTAAGCCTCAGAAAAGTTTGAAATCGCTGTAACTTGACTCATTTTATCCCGTTTTTGACGATTTTTAGCTCAAAACTTGTCGAATTTCAAGTCTTTTACTGAGGTTTATGAAATTTTGTAGTTTGTAGTTTCTAAACCTCAGTAAAACTTTAAAGTGCTGCTCTATTAGGATAGGCTTTGGCCAGGCTTCGAAAAATCACAAAAACCAGCATTCTCAGCCGTTTTCAGCGCTTTTTCAAGCAAAAATAGCAATCCACACCCACCAAAAAGATCCCCCTCTATCCGAAATGGCCCACATCCGAATGGTGCGATCATCGGAAATGGTGAAAATCCTCTTGGAATCCGCCACAATCGAGAAAATCATGCCTTTGTGCCCTTTTCTCATCACAGGCTTATCCTCTTTTCCCGGCTGCCAATCGATTAATTCTCCAACGACACTTCCGAAGAAGATTCGGATGGATTCGAGGGTTTCGCCGAGGATAAGAGAGCAAATACTGGAAAAAATTAGTCTGAAAAATCGGAAATTCTAGGCTCACGAGGTCGCTGAGTAGTCACACTGGATTTGTTCCTCTAATTCCAGATTTTTCGATTTTCGAATCTTCAAAACGTTTCTAGATGTGACGCTGACGATTTTCTGAACAAAAATACCCCTTATTTATCTCTATTTTTTGCTTATTTTCAACCTTATCCCTTGGGAAATCTTTACATCCAATAATATGCTCCGGAAAGTCTTCTTCTTGCCGGTGCGCAACGTTTTCCACATATTTTTGATCTCCTTTTGCGCATGTTATCACTTTATCATCCAATAAATGACTCTCGCTGATTTTTAGCTGAACAAAATGGTCGAGAAGTGCCTCGTCATACATCTTTTTCCGCTGAAATTCGATAAAAATAAATATTATTCTGTTAGGTACCGTAATTTAAAGGCGCATAATCAAAAATTGTCAATTTGGTTTCAGCACGAATTGCACAATTTTTACATTTTTGCCTATTTTTTCGGATTTTTTTTGACAATTTTTGTTGTGAACACCTACTATTTTGTTATTTTATGCTTTTTAAAAAAGAAATCTTAGCTATAAATCTGAAAAAAAGACCGAAAAAGCTTTAAATTCTAAGCACCGTAGTTCAAAGACGCATGGTCAGAAATTTTTTGTTGCGTCTCACCACGAAATCTTTTTTATGCATATTTCTTTGAATTTATGGTTGGCAACATTGCTGTAACAAAACTTGTTAAAAAATTTTTTTTAAATTGAATTTCCGTCATCTGAGTTTTTGAGAGTTTTTTCAGAGCTAAAATTAGCTAAAAATCAGTGAAAAATAGCTGAAAATTATTAAAATTTCAAGTACCGTAACTTAAAGGCGCATGGTCAGTTTTTGTAAATTGTGTTCACTGCGAAGTACAATTTTTACATTTTTGTCTTTTTAAAAATTTTTTTTTGGGATTTTTCATTGACAAATCGTTGTTTTGAACCTATTTTCTGTCTGAAAATCGAATTTCTATCAAAAAAAAGTGACAAAAAAGAAAGAAAAAACTGTATTGACTGATAAAATTGTTGCTTTCATCCCATTTTTCATATGCAAATTTATTTTTTTTCCGACATAGAAAGCCACAAATAATGCATAATAAGCGGCTGCAAAATGGGGAAAAAAGGTGAAAAAATCGAGCGAAAACAAGAAAACAAGTGCAAGTGCGCTCCGCCGCACTCACGTTTTTCTCTACCCAAATTCCCTCATTTTTCAGCGATTTTCAGCTGTTTTTGACATTTTTCGCCCATTTTTTTCAATTTCAGCTGAAAATCGAGATGCTTCCCGGTTTCGGCGCCACACAAACAGTCAGCCCCTTCCCGAACCCTCCGGAATACGCGTCAGCCTACACTAGTGATCGGATCGATAATGGCTCCGCCCCTCCTCCACCACACCCACTGACAGAATTCAAGGTTTTCGGCGAGGAGTATCGGCTGGAAGAGGATGTAATCGCGTAGGTTTTGGGGAGTTTTGGACATCCGGACTTGGAAATATGGATTTTTAAGTAAAAAAATAATTTTTCAGCCCGCTAAGCACAGCTGGCGTCGAGCAATACTATGTGGACAAGAATAACTGGAAGGCGGAGATGAAGAAGTTGAATCGGTAAGAAACTTTTTTGTCATTGACGATTTTTAGCTCGAAATTGAAATTTTTTAACTGAAGGTNATGAGATTTGTAGTTTGTANTCTNTNNANCTCTA
>NC_013489.2:14595258-14616794 GCF_000004555.2 Caenorhabditis briggsae | reverse complement strand
TATATANTGATTTTCAAAGANGTCATCGGCGCGTTCTTCGACCTGCTAGAGGTGCTGATCCGTGCGCCCGACCACCCGGCTCGTGATAAGAAAATGGTGGATTTGCACACGATTTTTATCAATATGCACCACTTGATCAATGAATTCCGACCCGTGCAGGCACGGGACAGCGTCAGGATTCTCCAAGAACGACAGATCGATGAGCTCACCGAGATTTGTGATGATTTCAGGTCAGAAATCGGGAAAATCCATGAAAATGTGTAGAAAATGATCTAGATTCATGTAACAAGAGCGAAAGTTCAAAAAAAAAATCTAGAAAAATCGCTGTCTGAAACGATTTTAAGTTTTTACTGAGGCTTAGCAACTTTTGTAGTTTGTAGTCGACACAAAAACGAGCGAAAACGGTGTTGAAAATTGATCGAGAGAATACCAAGATTTCAAATTACTGAGGCTTAGGAATGTTTTGTAGTTTGTAGTGTATTAGCTTCAGTAAAGACAACTTTTCGAGAGACAAAATCCTTTTTTCTTCAATTTTTCGCAGGAATTTTCAGACCTTTTTAGGGTTTTCAGCTATTTTTGAAGATTCTTTTTCGATTTTTCCGAATTTATTGTCTGAAATTCCTTGAAAGATTACTGTAGATTACTGTAGAGAACGAATTTCCTTTTAGAGTTTTTATCTGCATTTTGACGTGAAGGACTTAAAAGATAGAAGATTTCCTATAGTAATCTACAGTAATTTGGGTCTAAAGGCTAAATAGGTCCGAAAATGTTCTGAAAAAATCTAAAAATAGTCTTAATTGGTCTGAAAAAGCCCAAAAAAGTCCAAAATGGAAAAGAAAAATTGTCTTAAATAGTCTAAAATAATCCAAAATCCAAAAAGGGTCTGAAATATAATTGCCAGAAAATGAGCTGAATTCGTCGGAACATCGTCAAAAATGGTCTGAAAATGGCCAAAATTAGCTTGAAAATGACCCAAAAATGATTGAGAACGGTCCAGAAATGGTTCAAACAAGTCCAAAAACAGCTAAAAATGGTCTGAAAAGGTCGAAAAATAGCCTCAAGGATCTAAGAATTATCTGAAAATACCCAGAAATTTTCTATAATTGCCAGAAAATGACCTAAAATCGTCTAAAATGGTCTGAAAATGGCCAAAATTAGGCTGAAAACGGTCCAAAATGGTCTTAAAATGAGCTCAAATGGTCCAGAATTGTCCAAAAAAGGCGCAAAAAGCTTCAAAAATGCTCTAAAATAGTCTGAAATTTAATCCAAAAATAAATTTAATTGGTCCAAAGTGGCCTAAAAAACCGTCGATAAATGGTCTCAAATTGCCTAGAATTGCTCAGAAATAGTCTAAAATTGTCCCCAAATTATCTAAAAATGGTCTGAAGAAATCGGAAAAGGGTCTAAACATGATCCAAAACTATCTTAAAATTGTCCAATATGCTCCGAATAGATCCAAAATTGTCTTAAAACGGTTCGAACGGTCCAAAAGTGGTCTAAAATTGCTCAAAAATGACCTTAAAATCCGATTTTCCAAGCCACTTTCCAATGTTTTCTCTTCCAGAGAATACCTGGCCCATGGACGTGAAGTGGTAGAGGATCAATTCAAAATGATCACCGGAAAACTGCCACCACCCCCACCGCCATCAGATCTCACCCGTGTCCGAATGCAGAATGGAGCATTGCACCGGCTGATTGAGGTCGAAAAAGAGACAGAAGAAGATGAGGAAATGAAAGAAGACGACGAGGAGAAGCCGTCGACGTCGTCTTCAGAAGGCAACCAGAAGACGTTGAGAGACATGACGAAAGGACATGGGCCACCGAGTGTTGTGAATCTGCTGGCTAGACAGTTAAACGAAATGGAACTTAAGAAATAAGCCAATTCTCTACTTTGATCTCATTTTCCGATCTTTTTTTTTGTGATTTTCTCTATGTAAATTGCCCAAAAATCGATTTAAAATTGCTTTTTTCCTATATTAAATTGTCTATTATGCGTTCTAACGCCTTTTTCTACCTATTTTTTCCCTTAAAATTCGCATTCTCTGATTTTTTGTGATTTTTTTTCCACAAGAAAAGGTCGAAAATGAGCCGAGTTGCATTGCGATTTGAAGTTTCACTGAGGCTTAGAACTTTTTGTAGTTTGTAGCCGCTTAGCCTCAGTATAATTTCAAAGCCCTGTAAATCGGTTCAATTTTATCCTTTTTTAATGATTCTTGGCTCAAAAATTCTGGAATGTTTTTTGTAGTTCCTTAGTAGACTACAAACTACAAAAACTACAAAAAACTTAGAGTCAAAAATTGTCATATAGCGATTTTCAATTTTTATTGAGGCCTAGTGAATTTTGTAGTTTGTAGTGGCAAAATTTTTCAGCTGGAAAATGTTTGGAAAATATCACAAAGTTTGCACTAAAAATTATCAAACACGGTCGAAAATGAGCCGAGTTGCAGCGATTTGAAGTTTTTTTACTGAGGCTTAGGAGTTTTTGTAGTTTGTAGCCGCTTGGCCTCAGTAAATCGCTGCCAGTTCTCTCATTTTTATCCGTTTTTTAAAATAATTTTTAGTGCGAAACTAGAAAATTTTGCCACTACAAACTACAGAATTCTCTAAGCCTCAGTAAAAATTGAAAATCGCTGCTTTCGGCGATTTTTGACTCGAAGTTTTCTGTTGCTTTTGTAGTTTGTAGTCTACTAAGTAACTACAAAAAATATTCATTAAAAACTGACGATTTTTAACTCATTTATAGCGCTTTGAAGTTTTCCTGAGACTAAGTGACTACAAACTACAAAAGTTTCTAAGCCTCAGGAAAATTGGAAATCGCTGTAACTTGGCTCATTTTACACCGTTTTTGACGATTTTTAGCTCATAATTTGTCGCATTTGAAGTTTTCACTGAGGCTTAGAAACAACTTTTGTAGTTTGTAGTCTCTCTATTTTCAAATAATTGCTCAAAAAAATCTCAAGTAATGCGTTCTTTATTTTTCCCTATTTTCCCCTTAAAATCCCCAAAATTGTCCGTTCCAGACTCAGAAAATGTCAGATGCAGCGGCGCGACGGCTCATGAAGGAGCTGAATCAGTTGAAAACTGAAAATCCAGCCGGACTGCTCATCGACAACACCATAACGAGTCATGATTTGAAGCAATGGAAAATCGGAGTGGTGGGCGCCGAGGGAACGTTGTATGCCGGCGAGGTGTTCACCTTGCAATTCACATTCGGACCACAGTACCCGTTTAATTCGCCAGAGGTTTGTACAACACACCCTCACGCACAATTGAGTACCTTTGACTACAGTAACCCTCCGAAATTGAAATTTCTAGGTCATGTTCGTCGGCGACACCATCCCCGCGCACCCGCACATCTACTCAAACGGTCATATCTGTCTATCGATTCTATCTGACGATTGGACGCCAGCCCTCAGCGTCCAATCAGTGTGCCTTTCGATTCTCTCGATGCTCTCATCGTCAAAAGAGAAGAAGCATCCGATCGACGACGCGATCTATGTGAGAACGTGCAATAAGAATCCGAGTAAGACTCGCTGGTGGTTCCATGGTAAGGAATCCTTTTCAGGATGAAAATTCTGGAATCTTCGAATTTGACCCTCTAATTTGCACAAACTAACTTTACAGGATGAAAGATCGTCTTTTAAAACCTATGAATCCGTTTTCAAAATCTGCCAAAGACACTTCTGAAGTGCTGAAATTTCAGTTTCAGTCAAAAACCAAAAAAAAAACACTTTCAGTTTAAAATCGGCTTCAAATTTGATTTTCTCCACATCTAGGAGGTTTTAGGACTTGAAATTTCTTTTTTTTGTTATATTTAAAATAATGTGGAAAAATATTAAATTCTACTTAATTTTAAGTATAACACAAAAAAGGAATTTCAAGTCCTGAAACCTCCTAGGAGTGAGAGAAAATCAAATTTGAAGCCGATTTTACACTGAAAACATGATTTTTTAAATTTTTACTAAAACTGAAATTTCAGCACTTTAGAGGCTTCTTAAGCAGATTTGGAAAACAGCTTTATAGATTTTAAAATACGATCTTGCATACTGTATAGATAGTTTGTGCAAATTAGAGGCTCAAACTAAGAAGACCCCCTCAAATTCTGAATTTTCAGACGACAGTGTGTAATCCTTCTTCGCCTTCTGTATACTCATCCAGCGCCACAACCAAGGAAAAGCTAATAAAAATCCCACCCACCCCTCACTCATTATATTCGCCATCTTATATTTTTTTTTCCCTTCGCTTCTCTCACTCTACAATTACCACCCCCTATAATCTGTTTCTTGTCATCCTCCCTGCCAACCAGAAGCAGAAGCTTCTCGATTGATTTTGAAGTTGAATTTTGTAAATAAAGCTATGTGTACAGAAGGCTCTGAAATTCCATGAAAAAAACAAACAAAAAATTTAGATCTAGAAACTTCTTCTTTTTAATTTTTTTAAGTCAAAAATTATTTTTGATCTACCGGCCTAGATTTTTCGCGCCACATTAGCTAACAAAAACCTCTAGTGTCATCCTTTTTTCTTCTTTTTTCACTTTTTCCGATTTTAGGATGCTCCGCCTTCTTCTCCTCTTTCTCGGAGGAGTTTTTGCAGGTAATATATAACATTTTCTGGCGAAAATTATACAAAAAAAAAATCTAGTAAACTCTCTACGCGTCGCCGTCGTTGGTGAAGGCGTCATCGGGCTGAGCACGGCGACAGCGATTCTGGATTTGGCCGAGAAGGAGAATATCACGGCGCCGGTGAGGGAATTTTTCGAATTTTCTTTGAATTTCACAGGTTAAAACAGCAGGAAAACTGAAAAAAAATTCGGCATTTTTTCGATGAATTTTTAGGGGTTTTCAGGCATTTTTCGGCTTCAAAAAAGAGAAAATTTGGTGAAAATACATATTTCTAGCTTTTATTTAGGTTTAACCTGTTTTTTATCAGCTCAAAATTGCTCCTAAAAAACAAAAATCAAGCAATTTTTAGGCTTTTTGGGCGTTTTATCAGCCAAAATAGGTTTTTTTTTCGCTTCTAAACCTGATTACGCGATTTTTGGGTTTTAAAGCTATTTTTTCATCTAAAAATCTTTTCGGCGTTTCTTGCTTCAAAAAACGGAGTTTTCTGAAAATTTTAGGCGAATTTTCGCGCGATATCGACGATATCGTGTCGAAACCCAACCTCGGCGGAGCATGCTCCTTTAAAGGAACATGCTTCAAAGAGGATGGGTTTCGACGCGAAATCGTCGGAAAAGGAATTTTTTTTCACGCCTATTTTCTCGAAAAATTTGGTTAAAAAACACTCGGTTTTTAGGTAAAAATCTAGAAAAAATACAGTAAAATAGGTTTTTTTAATTGTCAAACCACTAATTTTCCCTTAAAATTCTGATTTTTTGCCTATTGTCTAGCTTGAAATTACCCTGAAATTAGGTAAAAATCTATGAAAAACACAGAAAAATAGGTTTTTTAATTGTCAAGACACTCACTAATTTTCCCTAAAAAAGCGCGAAAATGTTTGCCTATTCTCTCAGAAAAATTGGTTCAAAATACTCAGTTTTTAGGTAAAACTTTATTTTAAAAAAAAACTTTTTTCCCATAAAAAACAACAATTCTAAATTTTTCCATGTTTGGCCTATTTTCTAGCTTGAAATCGCACTGAAATTGGTTAAAAATACCCGGGTTTTAGATGAAAATCATTAAAAAATACAGAAGAAACCAATTGTCCTTGAAATTTCTGTTTCCAGGACATCCAAATCTTCCATCACAAGCCATTCGAAAAGATCCTAAGTCGCCACATCGCCGGTCTGTTCCGCATCGATAGCGGCTCGGAAATTAACAAAAAATACGGGTATGACACTTTTGAGAAGCTCGCGACGCTCTGGCGAGAGTACGGAGGTCTCAGCGGTGTTCAACTCGTCTCCGGCCACATTTTGTCGGATTCAAAGGCCAAATTGGATTCTCAACGTGTCGCTTATGGATCGCTAGTCTACAACTATCGAGATCTCACTGAACCCGAGTTATTCGGTCCTACTTCGTTGTTCGACCTGCCCAGAAACACGACGACGCATGGGATTCACTACACGGCATACACTTCAGAAGGCCTTCGATTCTGCCCGTTTTTGAAAAAGGAGCTAATGGCGAAGGGTGTGCGGTTCACTCAGAGACGAATTGAGAATCTGGAGGAGCTTGGCGCCGAGTTTGATGTGGTTGTCAATGCGGCAGGACTGTTTGGAGGTGTTCTCGCTGGAGATGACGCTGGGAACATGACGCCGATTCGTGGGGTGCTCATTCGGGTGGATGCTCCATGGCACAAGCATTTCTTGTATAGGGACTTTTCGACAATCACTATTCCTGTGTGAGTTTTGAAATTTGGAATTTTTAGAAACTAAACCTAGAAAAAACGATGAAAATCGCGAAAAAACGAGTTTTTCAAAAAAAAATTGCACGGATGGCCTAGTGGGTTTTTGGGCACGAATCTCAACACCAAGGTTCGATTCCACTCGACACCTAAGCTTTTTTGGTTTTGTGCTGAGCATGTTTTAGTGGTTCTAGACGCGCCAAAATGCTTCATTTTCAGATTTTTCTAAAATTCTGAAATTCCAAAAAACTATGAAAATCGACAAAAATTCGAATTTCGCGTCCTTTTTCTTCGCAGATGGCCTAGAAAACCCCCACTCGGCCACCAGATGCGTTTTTCTCATTGATCAGCGGAGAAAATGCGTGCGGAGTTAGAATTTTCATCAATGTTCAGTGTTTTTTGGAATTTCAGATTTTTCTGAAAATCTGAAAATGACATTTAGGCGCGTCTAGAACCACTAAATCATGCTCAGCACAAAAGCAAAAAGCGTTTGGCGTCGAGTGGAATCGAACCCTGGTGTTGAGATTCGTATGTGTCCAAAAACCCACTAGTCCATTCGTGCAATTTTTTGAAAACCTCGTTTTTTCGCGACTTTCATCGTTTTTCATAGGTTTTGGGTCGTTTTGGCGACCAAAAAAGTGTCAAAAACCATTTTTATCCTGTTTTCAGATTTTTCTGAAAATCTGGAATTCCAAAAAAGGACTGAAAATTGATAAAAAGTCGAATTTCGTGCACTTCCGCACAACACCTTTAAAAACAATTTTTCTAAAAATTTCATTTTTTTTTTCAGCATCGACTCTGTCTACATGGGAACTGTGAAACAAGAAGGCGCCTATGGTCCGAACAATGTGACATTCAACGATATCCAGGACATTACTAGCCGATATGTACAGCTTCAGCCGTCCTTTAAGGTTCCTCAAGCCCGTTCTCCCTTTTAAAATCACCAATCTAAAACTTTCCAGAGGGTCCACATGCTCTCCAGCTTCGTTGGCTACCGCCCAGGCCGCAAACAAGTCCGTGTGGAGAAGCAGATTCGCGAGGCCTATGGACAGAAGAAGTTTACGGTAGGGAGCTGACCTAGAATCCCTCAAAAAGCTAGGTCATCATTTCAGGTCGTCCATAACTATGGTCATGGTGGCAACGGCTTCACACTGGGATACGGTAGCGCTGTGCATGCGGCGAGACTCGTCTTGGATCTTTCACTGGACAACTACGCTGGAATTGTCCCAGAGCCACTGCCAGTGAACTCGACTGTTGGCGATTGGGTTCAAGTACTCGATGATTAAATTTTTTAGAATGATATAAAGCATGTGTGATTTTTAAAATAAACATTTATTGAAAATCGAAAGTGACTAGGGGAACCCGTGAATCAACTGGACAAGAGAGATAACATACAGGGAGAGAGTTAGAAGTCATAATGGCTGTAATGGGGATTTGAATTTGCCGCCGAGCCCATGGAGAATCGCAGGAATTGCTCATCCTCGATGTCTTGGAGCATGTGTTGAGGGGTGATCGAGCCGCCGTCTGTAAAATTTGAATTTTGTATTTGGCACGGAGCCAATTTTAGGCGCGGCGCGTGTCGGCGCAGCGGTCGCCATCTTTGCAAAGCTTCAGAAGACGTTAAAACTCGAATTTAGGAAAATTTGAATAGCGAAAATTATCTATTTATCTATGTTTTTTTCATCGAAATCGGTTCAATGGTTCTCGAGTTATAGCGCTTACAAAATTTTTGGCAAACGCGCTCTACTGCACTTTTCTCATATCTCGCTTAGTTTTAGGACTAGAGACTTGATTTAACTTGCAGATTAACTGTTAATTAACATAAAATCAAAATTTCGCATATAGAAGTTGCTGAGCTAATTTTGGACGCGGCGCGTGTCGGCGTAGCGGTCGCCATCTTTGTAAAACTCCAGAAAACGTTAAAACTCGAGTTTTCGGAAAATTAAAAATGCGAAAATTACCTATGTGAAATTATCTATTCATCTATGTAATTTTCATTGAAATCGGTTCGATGCTTCGCGAGTTATAGAGCTTCTAATCTTCGAAGATTGTGGTAGCAAGCGCGCTCTATCGCACTTTGTTCATATCTCGCATGGTTTAAAAGCTAGAGACCTCATTTTTGAAGCAATAAAAACTCACAATTAGAAGAAACCAATTTGCTAGTCTCCAAAGATCTTCGACTTCTGGATCTTCTCGAACTCCTCGAATGATCCTTGTTCGAAGTGCACAGTCTTGTGATGATACACGCCGAAAGGACCACGATAGCAGCCATACTAACTGCCAAAACAATACACATCACTGCCTTCTCCTTGTTTTCTTTGAAAAATTGAACAACTTGGAGCAGGTCGTGTCCGACGCCGACGAGATTCGGCTCGACTCGCTTGGTGATCGGTGGAGGGTCCTGCTTCTCCATTCGGTACTCGTCATGGGTTACGTAGGATGCTAGAAATTGGGGAAAATTCGGTGGTTGTTCGGTATAAAACGGTTAACTTGGAGGATCAGCCTTGGACTTGGAGGATAGAGAATTGTCAACTTTCAGCTAATTTATCTCGGCCTTTTTGAGAGATATCAAAAAATAGTCAACTAGTAAAATGTTGCTGATATTATGATAAACATTTTGTCAGTTTACCACTTTTTGATATCTCTTCCAGGAAATGAGATAAATTAGGTCAAATAGACGCTATGGGCGGTGTCAGGTGCACTTATCTTTAATCTCTTTTATCTTGATCCCTATAAGAGATGTCAAAAAACAATCAATTAGTAAAGTATTGCTGATATTATGATAAGTAATTTATCAGTTGAGCACTTTTTGATATCTTTCATAGGAAATGAGATATAAGGGATCAAAGTTAGGGTGCATGTTTGCTTATCATCATTGGCTATCTCAGATATCCTAACTGGCATACGCCTGAATACGGTACCCGTTTTTGTTGTATGGTACTAAAAATTTTAGAGTATACTAAACAAACATAGGGCTTCAATTTTGTAGTTGACAACTTTTTCGAAAAATCAGGTCCTGGAGAGATATGCCACGTGGAAGCGCCCCTCCTTTTTGACGCCTGCTCGCTGGGCGCGCCTCAAGGTATGTCCTCTTCCACGTGGCATATCTCCGCAGGACTCGATTTTTCGAAAAAGTTGTCAACTACAAAATTAAAGCTCTATTTTCGTTTAGTACACTCTGAAATTTTCAGGCTTATCCAACAAGTTCTACTGTATTTTTTCGACCATCTAAAGTTGGCTATTTTCCACTTTAAAAAACTAGATGCCCCCTTTTGGCTAGTTTTGTAGGAAATTTCAAGGGGGTATAAAAATCGATAGGCATATGTATTTTCAAATTCCCTGTTTCAAAACAAGATAAAATCACTAAAAACGGATCACTGAGAAGGGGAGAGACGCAGACACTCTCGTTTCTCTGCGCTCTCGCAAAACTTTAAAGGGGCATAACTCGCTTCAAAATTTAGCTTGAAAATCACTTTTTTCCTAGTTTTGTAGAAAATTTTAAGGGAATCAAAATAATATAAGAATTGATATCAAAATTATTGGAATTAAACTTTTTTCTCCGGTTCCTTACCATCATTAGCAATCTGATGTACGTCTGGATCCCTAGCCGGCTCGCTGTCTACAACTTGTTCCCATTGAGTTTTGTCATTCACATCCTTAAAGAATCGCTCGTCTTCTTGCTTTTGAAGTGCATCTGCTTCCTGGAAGATGAAGCTTATTAGCTGAATAGTGATTTAGACACTTCGATCTCAATTATCTCGGTTGCTTTAAAAGATATCAAAATTTTGATAACTGATAAAATATTGCTGATGTTATGATAAACATTTTATCAGTTGACCACTTTTTGATATCTTTCATAGGGAGCGAGATAATGGAGCTCAAGTGTTTGACGAGTTGGGTAGGATTCTATTAAAGGCGGCGAGCGCCGCACCACCCCCTTGTGTACGCTTACCACCACTTTTTCCACCTATGCACCAAGTGGCGCAACGGCTAACGCTTTTGATTTTGGATCTGACCCTCGCAAGTTCAATTCCCCCTAGCGCCAATCTCTTTTTGCTTCTTTTCAAACCACAGTATCATATGTTTTTCGCTTTTTAGAGCCCATTTCCTACCTTCAAATACGCATCCAGTGTCGTCAACTCTCCTTTAATGGCTTCTTCCGAGAATATCTCTTCATTAACACATACATACACCACATGAAGGTGTCCGTGTCTACAGTGTCCCTTGATTTCCTCACTTTTCAGCGTGCACCCCTCTTTGGCATGACACTGACGAAGAACTTGTGGTAGAACATCCGAGACGCATTCTGGAGAAAAAATAATCAACGTTTCTGGAAGATTCAGTCCCTTTTTCAATTTCTTGACTACTCGGAAATCCTACTTTAGTATTCTAGAGCCCGAAAGGGATTCCGGTTCTTCTTCTCGTTCCCATTTTCATTGGAAAAGAGGGATTCAGAAGAAGACAATTGTCTTCTAAAGCTGTCTGCGTCTCTCATTGGCTCAATGGGACCCAAAGAATAGAATAGGATCGAAAGAAGATGGCTAATTGAATGTGTTGTCTCCTCTTGTCATCAACCCCGATGTTCTGGAACAAAAGAGAGGGCCAGAAAATGGGAAATGTTGCGAAATTGAGTTTGTCGGTTTGAACTTAAACCAATTTTTAACCTAGAAAAGTAACAAGATACAAAGTAAGGGACCAGAAACCTTTACTATTGAATTCTCCTAGTTTTCCCCTTTAAAATGAACTAAAAATTACTAAAAACGGACCATTTTGAGTTGAGATACGGGGCAGAGACGCAGACACTCTCGTTTCTCTGCGCTCTCGCCAAACTTTAAAGGCGCATAACTCGCTTCAAAATTTAGCTAGAAAATTACTTTTTTGCTAGTTTTGTAGAAAATTTCAAGAGGGTCACAATGATATGAGAAGTAATATCAAAATTTCTAAAACGAGCTGATTTATCTCGGTCAATTTTGAAGATATCAAAAAATTGTGAAATTATATATAAATACTTTGAAAGGAACATGTTGGTGCAAAATTCTAGTTTTTTGAAACTAAAATTTGTTTTATCAAAATCTCCAAGTTTTCCCCTTTAAAACACACTGAAAATCATTCTAAACGGACCATTTTGAGCTGAGATACGGGGGGAAAGACACAGACACTCTCGTTTCTCTGCGCTCTCGCCAAACTTTAAAGGCGCATAACTCGCTTCAAAATTTAGCTAGAAAATTACTTTTTTGCTAGTTTTGTAGAAAATTTTATGGGAATCAAAATAATATAAAATTGATATCAAAATTATTGAAACGAATTGATATTTCTCTCTAATAGGAATTGCGATAAATTGTGTGGTCAAAGACCATAGTTGCAACTCTATTAGAGGTTTCGCTTCAAACCCTTACCATGCCTAATCTCAGTGTCTGGGTCACACTGTGGCGACGTCTTCATTTGTGCGGAATACACAGCCAGACGTCTTCCTTCCCGACACTCTAGACGAATTTCTGGACGAGATGGTTCCGTGGGCTTCGGTGTGCAGAACGTCTCCTCATCGAACGACATCGGAATACATCCATATGCCATTTGAAGATATTTAGATGTCATTGGACATGGATCATCTTCAAATGTATTCGAATCCACGACTACTGTACACTTTCGGCGTTTGTCGCAGAGTTCCGAGATTCTCTGGAATAGAAAAACTAACTTTTAACTTTGAGCTAATTTATCTCATTTCCTGTAAAAGATATCAAAAATTTGTCAACTGAAAAATTGTTTATCATAATATCAGCAACATTTTATAAGTTGACACATTCTTGATATTTTGCATAGCAATTGAGATAATTGAGCTTAACCTTACCGTATGCGCTTGAATGACATCACAAGTGCTGGAATGGTGGATGAGAGCTAAGGGATCTGAAAGCGCTTCTGGAATCTTCCGGCCAGGTTGTGGGGGACACAATTGATTCTCTGGCACCACACGACCATAGAATCTGGAATTTTCTTGGTTTTATGGGTACAGTAACACCAATTAATGTTTAGACGTACCCAGTTTGAACCGAAATCTGGGTATTTCTGGGGCAGCTCAACGTGATCCTCTCCCCATCGCAAGCCTGTACTCGGTTGGATCGAAGTGACTCTTTCAGGATTCCTGGAAATTCATAAATTAATTTTTCGAGTCTTGTTTCAGCCATTCTAGAACATTCCAAGCCATTCATTTCCCTGCCCATTCGGTTTCTCAAGGTTCATTCCCCGTAAAAGCGAGAAAAGGCCGTTCACATACAAAAGTACTATTCTTCATTTTTTGAAACTATTATTTTTGAATTCTCCAAGTTTTTCCCTTTCAAACAAACTAAAAATCATTTGAAACGGACCATTTTGAGTTGAGATACGGGGCAGAGACGCAGACACTCTCGTTTCTCTGCGCTCTCGCCAAACTTTAAAGGCGCATAACTCGCTTCAAAATTTAGCTAGAAAATTACTTTTTTGCTAGTTTTGTAGGAAATATTTTAAGGGAGTTAGAATGATATTAAATTTAATACAAACTTATTAAAATTAAGCAAATTTATCTTGGTTCCTGTTAGAGATATCAAAATACAATCTCTTGTTTTGGCTATGCTTATATTAAGGCGCATATTTCAAAAACTAGAAAAGTGATCAAAAAGTTGTAAACTAAAAAAATGAAAACCGACAAATTTCCTACATTTTGATAGTAAATTTGTGTTTTTAGTGTACTAGAACTCGAGATATAAACGTTTTTCTGCAAAAATGTGTTTTATTTTTCAAAATTTGATATCTCAAATTTTATTTTTTTTTGGTGAAAAAATTCGTATGTTTTGTTTTAATATTGTTTTTTTTTCAAATTTCCCAAGTTTTTCCCTTTCAAACAAACTAAAAATCATTACAAACGGACCATTTTGAGCTGAGATACAGGGCAGAGACGCAGACACTCTCGTTTCTCTGCGCTCTCGCCAAACTTTAAAGGCGCATAACTCGCTTCAAAATTTAGCTAGAGAATCGGTTTTTAGCTAGTTTTGTAGGGAATTTTAAGGGAATTAGAATCATATAAAATTTAATTTAAACATCCAGAACATTACTACTTTCAGCCAACAAATGTGTTGTTCATTCCCTTATGCCCATTCTCGTCGGTTTCTCTCTCATCACAAAAAGGTTCACTCCCCGTAAAAGCGCAAAAAGCCGTTCACATACACATAAGTACTACGGCGACTCCTCTCTTTTTTCCAAAACTTTATGGGGTCCATTTTATGACCCCCTCTTCCTCTTTTCCTCTCTTTTTTCTATCCTTCTCAAAACCATTGACACCGACTAATTCACTCTTTTTAGTGTCCCCTGTGTGAACAGAGTGAGTGACCTTCGGATGTAAAAAAGGAGGAGATTTGGAATTTAAAATTTTTTATGCAAAAATTTGAATTTGGTTCGGTTTTTAGTGGGTTGGGACACCCTGGAACCTCGGATGCGATTGTTGAATTATGTATAAGGGATACTGTACCTTTTTATTATAATTTGGAATTGGTTTTCATTTGAAATTGCATATCATTATGATTCCCTTAAAATTCCCTGCAAAACTAGCAAACAATCAATTCTCTAGCTAAATTTTGAAGCGAGTTATGCGCCTTTAAAGTTTGGCGAGAGCGCAGAGAAACGCTATTGAGGGGTACTGTACCTCCGCTTACAAGTCAGTTAGCTTTCAATTAGTGAAACGAAACCAGCTACACGAACATCTGGCGCTTCCATTTCCACCTAGCAATTAGTGTCATTCAATTTGGCACTAGCGGATCAAAAAAGCGGAAGTCAGTCATGCAAAACCTACCAAGTCGGGCTTGAACCAAATTAGAAACTGCTGAAATTAGAAACGCGCTCCTTTGAGAATCTCTTAGTCCCTTGAAGGATCCTCTTTTATGCTCATTTTGTCGGTAAGGGAAAGATGAAAAGGATGATAGATGCGCATATATTATAGGGGATGTAGTATAGAATATTACAAGAAGTACAAGTGTCATGGAATACCTAATGAGTGGAGAAAGTGGCAGAGGCTAGGCTAACCTTAGGAGCAGGTTACTGTAGCCTAGACCAACCCAGATAGCTAGGTGGATAGATTAAAGTAAGCCTATATGGACACAACTAGACTGGACTATGTTTTTACAGGTTCTATTAGACTAGGATATGCTCTAATAGGGTAGATAATGCTCTATTAAGGTAGGTTTAGACCAGATTACGGTAGCATAGGTAGAACAAACTCTAATAGACTAGGTTATGTTCTATTAGACTAGCCTGTGATCTATCAGACTAGGCTTAGGCCAGGTCACGGTCGCTCAGATAAGATCAAGTCTATTAGACTAGGCTGTGATCTATTAGAATTGGCTTTGCTCTAATAGGGTAGGTAATACTCTATTAGGGTAGGCTTAGACCAGATTACGGTAGCCTAAATAAGACCAAGGCTATTAGACTAGCTTGTGATCTATTAGACAAGGTAATCCTCTATTAGGGAAGGCTATACTCTAATAGAGTAGGCTCAGGTCAGGTTACGGTATTCTAGATAAGACCAACTCTATTGGACTAAGCTATGCTCTATTAGACTAGGCAGTGATCTATTAGACTAGGATATATGTTATTAGGGTAGGCTTAGACCAGGTTACGGTACCCTAAGTAAGACCAATGCTATTAGACTAGGTTGCGATTTATTAGACTATGATATACTCTGTTAGATTAGGCTTAAGCCAGGTTACGGTAGCCTAGATAAGACTTACTCTGTTAGACTAGGCGCTATGCTTAGAATCCCTCTCTCGCTCTCTCTTCCCTTTTCAAAATCTCCATATATTTCTTCTGCTGCTTATTCAAAAAGGCAGAAAGCTACATGTTCCGATTTTTCCCACACAATAGACACAAGGTCCCCCTTAGGCAGGTGTGCTCTCATGGAAAGAGCAACCAAAGACATTTCAGGGGGAACATACACTCTTTCCGGTGTGGGGAAGCCAAATATAAAATGGAAGTACTCGAATTTCAAGCATTGGAATTGAATGGAAGTTGCTGGGAGGTTGGGTGGTCCATTTGGGACAGGAAGGCTAATCTTGAAAAACGCATATCTCAAAAACTATAATATTTATCAAAATATTACAAACTATTAAAATAAAGAACACAAAATTTCCAACATTTTAATATAAAAATCATGTTTTCAGCTATTGTAGAAATTGAGATATGAAATTTTGAAAAAAAAAACTTATTTTTGCAGAAAAACGTTCATATCTCAAGTTCTAGTACAGTTAAAAACACAAATTTACTATCACAGTGTAGGAAATTTGTCTTTTTTATTTATTTTGTAGTTTACATCTGTTTGATTCCACTTCTAGTTTTTGAGATATGCGCCTTTAAAGTAAGCACATATCCCATTTTATGTCCACTTTCGAAAGCTCTCTCAAAAATCAAGAAACACCGGTATAAATTATTAATTTCTTTATTGATTTGTATATTATTCTGTTACCTTTGAAATTCCCTACAAAACTAACTAAATATCAACGTTCTAGCTTAAGATTGAAGCGAGTTATGCGCCTTTAAAGTTTGCGAGAGCGCAGAGAAACGAGAGTGTCTGCGTCTCTTCTCTTTAACTGTATCTCAGCTCAAAATGCTTCGTTTTTAATGATTTTTTGTTTGTTTTAAAGGGAAAAACCTGGAGAATTTCCCTTATGAGTAATCCTAACTTTTGAAACCTCCCGTACTCCTCTTCCTCCCTGTTTCATAACATCCGCCCTCTCTCTCTCTCTCAAAAAAGTTCTCCCCTCTCTTTTTCACCCCCCTTGCGTGTCGAGATGTGTAAAACAAGAGAGCCTTCTGCTCCTGGAGCAACATTATCATCTCTTCAAACGGGCGGTTTTACGTGGTCATGAGCGAGAGAGAGAGAGAGAGGGAGGCTAATGGCTGTGTGTGTCAATTGACAGAGCCAGGAGAGAGAGAGAAGAGAGCGGATTTTTTTTTCGAAAAAATAAATGGAACGAAATGTCAAATGAGCGACAGCGGTTATTACGAATGGAATGGAAGCTATAGGTTTGAAGTTTGGCCCACTCATAGTTAAGTGATGTTGTCTAGCTGAGCAAATTGACTGATTATGATTTCTGACAATCTTAAGTGAACTTTGTCAGTAGAGCGCATTTGCATAGCAAACTAAACTTTGTATTTCCGAATTCTCCTAGCTTTTCACTTTAAAACAAACCGGAAATCATTGAAAACGGGCCATTTTGAGCTGAGATAAGGCAGAGACGCAGACACTCTCGTTTCTCTGCGCTCTCGCCAAACTTTAAAGGCGCGTAACTCGCTTCGAGATATAGCTAGAAAGTTGGGTTTTGATTAGTTTTAAAGGAAATTTTGAATGGGTCAGAATCATATAAATTTTGATTGAAAAGTTATTAAAATTGATGAGCTGGAACCCAAAATCTCGAATAACAAGGTTTTTTTTTCAGACTGTTAACTTTGAGCTTAATTATCTCGGTTACCATCATAGATATCAAAACGCGGTTAATTAACAAAATGTTTATCATAAACTGAAGAGTATTTTACTAGTTGGCCACTTTTTGATACCTGTTACAGTAACCTAGATAAACTGGCTGAAAGTTGGAAGTAACTTTTTTCTATCCAGCAACTCTAGCAACTTCCCCATTTCCTAGACCCCCGCCCTGGAGGAAATGTCTCCATTAGCAACTATGTTCCCTTTCTGCCCACAAATGCTCCGTCCGCAACGTAATTCTATAATTGTATAAAGTGAGCCTACCCGAAGGGCAACAGACGTTTCTAACCCCCCGGATGCATAGCAGCAGAAGGCGTAATAAGCATCATTAAGTGGTGAGAGAGAGAGAGAGAGGGAGTATGTTATAAACAAAATGTCTCTATCTAGGGCAGCTCTTATGGGTCACGACATGATGATGACAAGTTTCGAGGAAGGGATAAGCAAATGGGTTCCAAAGAGAATGGGTAAATATAAATATAAACATTTGGATGGATGGGGTACGGTACCTTTAGAAGTAGGGAACCAGGAACCTCAATCTGAATGATTTGAAATTCTCTAAAACTTTGCCTTTAATACAAACTAAAAATCATTAAAAACGGACCATTTTGAGCTGAGATACAGGGGAGAGACGCAGACACTCTCGCTTCTCTGCGCTCTCGCCAAAAGTTTAAAGGCGCATAACTCGCTTTAAAATCTAGCTAGAAAGATGATTTTAAGCAAGAATTGTAGGAAATTTCTATGGGGTCAGAATGGTATTAAATTCAATAAAGTTTAAATTTTTCAGAAAATCAAAAAAGTCGATTTCATTCTTCAATGCCAAGAAATAGTTCTAGCATCCTTTTTACCTTAGATTCTACCCCTTGTCTTCCAATTTCATGAAGAAAACATAAACCAATCGTTAAATGGTCACATTCATCACTCATCCACCCCCAATTCCATCTCATTTTTTTGGTCCTACGAAATGAGAGGAGACTGCGAAAAGACCCCGATCATTAGGCGAATTTCTCACCTCCTTCAAGAAAAAACGACCTACCTTCAATGGGGTTAATATCATGACTATTCGATGGGGATCCAATAAATCCATTCTTCAAAAGTTTGGCGTTCAAAAAACCACTAAAAACAAGAAGGAACAGCGAAGAGCAGATGAGCATTTTTACATGGAAAACCTGGAAAATAGATTATTGGGCAAGTGTTGGGCAAAACTGGGCAAAGTTGGGTAAAGTTGAGCAAAGTTGGATGAAGTTGGGTGAAGTTATCCAAAATTAGGCAAAATTGGGCAAGGCTGCGTAAAGTTGGGCAAAATTGGGCAAAAATGGGTGAAAATAGGCAAAGTTGGGGAAAAATGGGCAAAAAAGACCAAAAATGGGCAAAGTTGGGAAAAAATGGGAAAAAATGGGTAAAGTTATGCAAAATTAGGCAAAATTGGGCAAAGTTGAGTGAAATTGAGCAAAGTTGGGCAAAGTTGGGCATGATTGGGTGAAGTTGGGTAAAGTTGGGCAAAAATGGCTTTATATAGATAGCCTAGGCTAGCTTATGAACTCTCAAAGCCACTCAAAAAAGGTTGACATCTATAGGAAAAAGAAGAAAGGGAGAAGAAGAAACGAGATGAGAAGCGAGTACACATGCGGAAAAGTGGGCGGAGCCTTCGCCTTCCTCTAGGCCACGCCCCCTTTATTCTCGTTCCAAGTGTTTAGGTTCTTTGATATGGGTAAAAAGGTGTTAATATGAATGTCAGGGGTGTCTGGGTGTAATATGATACACTTGGAGGGAATAAAAAACAAGGGAGGAGGGGAGAGCAGGCGGAAGAGCATGGCAACAGATGGTCCCGAAGACTGCCTCACGGGAGAGAGGTGAGAGATAGAAAACGAGAGAGAAGAGAGAATTAGAGATTGAGAGGTATAAACGTTTTGGGATTAGAAAAATCGCTTGAAAAGCCATCATTCATAGAAAGTTGCAGTTTTTAGACCTAGACCCCCCCCCCCCAACTGTAAGTAAATTTATCTCAGTTGCTATTAAAGATATCAAAAAGTGGGTAATTGATAAAATATTGGAAACTTTAAAACTAATATTTTATTAGTTGGCTGTATTTTGATATCTTTCACAGAAACCGAGATAAATGTGATCAAAGTAGACGCTGAAGGGAGCGCCACCTCATGTTGTCGGTAGAGCGCATCTTCCTTTGAGCCAATTTATCTCGGTTTCTATAAGAGATATCAAAAAGCTGTCAACTGATGAAATGTTTATCATGATATCAGCAATATTTTATCAATTGATAAAATTTTGATATCTTTTACAGGAAATGAGATATATAGGCTCAAAATGTGAGCATAGGGTGGCATGGCTATAATGACCCCCCCCCCCCCCTAACCTTCAACTTTGAGCTCATATATCTCATTTTCTGTAAAAGATATCAAAAATTTGTCAACTGTTAAAATGTTGCTGACGTTATGATAAATAATTTATCAGTTGCCAAATTTTTTTATATCTCTCATAAGAACCGAGATAATTGAGCTCGAAATGCGTATACAGAGCTTCTATGCAAAATACGGTATATCAAAATTTCTAGCTACCGTAAAACCTCTAATAGAACGACACCCGGATCGTCCACTTTGAGCCTATATATCTCATTTTCTGTGAAAGATATCAAAAAGTGGCTAAATAGTAAAATTTTGCTGATATCTTGATAAACATTTTACTAGTTAACCACTTTTTGATATCTTTTCAAAGAAGTGAGATAAATAGGCTCAAAGTGGACGATCCGGGTGTCGTTCTATTAGAGGTTTTACGGTATTCAGAGTATATTGTGAAAAAGACCTCCCAAGCATGTTTTTCAACAACATCACTCATCACAAAAAAAGGCGAATACAAGACAGATGGTGTTTCCTCCCATCTGAATGGGTGCGATTGAAGAAAAGAGGAGGAGGAGTAGATGGAGCAATTGAGAGTGAATGATCAAATGATGTTGCAGGTGTTGAGAAGGAAGGGGGGACAAATTGTAGTACACACAAGACACTCTTGATGTTGTTGTACACAAATAAACTGGCAGATTCCGGAAGGGATAAGGGGATAGTAGTAGTGATCCGATGATCTGAACATTCTAATAGAACGCCACCCAAAATTGTGTGCCCTGTTATCTTGGTTCCTGTCAAAGATATCAAAAAGTGGACAACTGACAAAATGTTTATCATAGTTTGAGCTACATTTCATTATTGAATCACTTTTTGACATCTTTTACAGAAAGCGAGATATATAGGCTTAAAATTGGCGGTACGGCATGCTCATGGCAACCGCCCATCAAACCAGTAACCAAGAAAAATAGGTTCACTTTAATAACTTTTTAATCAAATTGTATATCAGTCTGATCTTCTTAAAATTTCCTACAAAACTAGCTAAAAAGTGATTTTCAAGCTGAATTTTGAAGCGAGTTATGCGCCTTTAAAGTTTTGCGAGAGCGCAGAGAAACGAGAGTGTCTGCGTCTCTACCCTTTAACTGTATCTCAGCTCAAAATGGCCAGTTTTTGGTGTTTTTTAGTTTGTTTTAAAGGAGAAAACTTGGAGAGTTTGAAAATACATTTTTTGACTTTTTAGACCTGACAAAACAATTTCTCTATCCAACCTGAGTGGTGATATGACCTCTAGACATGTAGATGGGCAAGGACATGTCCAAGAAGTAAAATTCTCCATTCATTTCGATAACTTTATTGTCAAATGTTATATCATTCTGATTCCCTTAAAATTTCCTACAAAACTTGCCAAAAAGTAATTTGGTAGCTAAATTTCGAAACGGGTTATGCTCCTTTGAAGTTTGGCGAGAGCGCAGAGAAACGAGAGTGTCTGCGTCTCTCTGTATCTTAGCTCAAGCTGGTTCGCTTTTAGTGATTTTTCGAGCTCCAAGGATTCTTGAAATAATTGAAAGCTTGTATCTCTTGAACTACAGTACCTAGGGATATCCTAACTTAGCCATAATGTCTACAGTTAGTTGCATCATAGGCTTACGCAAGACGCACCTGGTACCTCTGGCCGGACCTTGAGCTTTACAGGATTTTTAATTTTTCAGGATTTCCAAAATGGAACTAGCCTAATCCGCTAAATCATGTTGTTAGGAGGCTCCAGATGGGACATAGGGGGGGGGGGGTGCTAAATCAAAGAATTACGCAATGACAAGAAGTCATTAGCATAACAGAGAGAAGACAAATGGTATTGGGAATTAATAGGAAGAGCTAGCCAGCTAAAAACATAGGATCTAAGCTTTGAAGCTAGGATCAACGCAGTTTTTGACTTTCTGGCTCGCAGAACTAGACCTGAAGCTTAAAGCTAGGAATTACGGTAGACCTTCTACAACTCTAGTAGCTCAGAGAGCTGGCCTAGATGGATAAAAGCACGGGACCTGAAGTTAGAAGCTAGGATATTATGGCATTTTCAACCTACATTGGGGAAAGAGCTTATGGCATCTAGACCTTCTAGAACCCTGCTAAATAATTTGACCTCGATTCCTTCCCCCTTTTTTAAAAAGTAATTATACCTATCACTTCCATTCAGCTAGTAATTAAGAGACCAGGTGACAATTTTATAATATCCTCGTCTTCTTTTGTTTTCTATTCGTCTCCGATTTAATTCCCACCTGCTTTCTCAACACCTCTCTCTCTCTCTCCTTCTCTCTCTCTCTCTCTCTCTCTCTCTCTCTCTCTCTCTCTCG
>NC_013489.2:14585114-14595158 GCF_000004555.2 Caenorhabditis briggsae | reverse complement strand
ATTTTCGGGGGGATTTTTAGACAACTAAAGCTATTAGACGGAATGAAAGCAGCACAAACTAGGAACAAAGCTCTTGAGGGGTAAATAAGAGATACAGGAATGGAATATTTAGGGTTTTGAGGCTCAAAAATCGATTTATTTAGCCTTCTGGGCGTTCTCGCGGAGCTTGACGTCGTGAGCAACGACCATCTCGGCGGCGGTGTAGAGATGAACGACGGAGATGGCGGATTTGACGAAGGCGATTGGGAAGGCGATCAGTGGGAAGATGCTCATGAAGTGGAAGGCTCCAAAGATCAGGGGGCCTGGAAAATTGGACTTTTGCTTTATTTGGTAAAGAAAATGATGTAGATTTGCATAAAAATAGAGAAAAAATCTGAAAAACGTGCGAAAAGCTGCTTTTAGGCACGTAAATAGTAATTTTTATGCTCAAAAACACCTAAAAAGCCCCCAAACCCGTGTTTCGGTCTAAAATCAGATTTTCCAAAATTTGCTCAGATGGCCTAGTGGGATTTTCGGCTAAAATTTTGGAGCCAAAGGGTCCCGGGTTCGAACCCCACCGGTGGCAACTAGTTTTTGAAAATGTTTTTTGGGATTTTCAGGGGCGGGAAGTTCGAAAGTCGAGGTTTGAAAGCTCAGAAAAATAATTTTTTGAACATTTTTGAACCCTTTTTGTCTTTAAAAATCCCAAAATTGCCATTTATTATAAGGATTTTCGAATTTTTTCTCTATTTTCATGTGAATCTACATGATTCTCTGCACAAAGACCCCCAAATATAGGTCTAAAATCGACGAAAACCCTTCCAAAAATCAGTAACTCACCAGCCCAGAAGGCTCTAATATAGAGCAAAATGTAGAATGCCTCGTTTCCACCACACATGAAGCCCAAGAACATTCTGTCTGTGTAGTACAGATTCAGAAGCCAGTTCGAGGACTGCTTGTGGGACGAGGCGCCGGAAAGGTCCGTGGCGTGGAGGTGGAGCCAGTGGGAGGCAATGTCGATCACAGCGGAGAGCTGAAATTGAGCTATTGATGGTCTAGAAATCCAAAATTCGCCAGATTTGACGAGCTTAGAGTGCCGAAAAGTGTCGTTTTAGACCGAGAAATAGAACTTATAGACCATTTTTGATCTAGATTTCAAGTTTTTTGGTTCTCGAAGCCCTAAAACGCATTCTTGTCACTTCAGATAGCCTAGACACTCCCTGGTGGCCTAGAAGCCTAAAATTCGTCAGATTTGACGGCTGAGACCCCAAACAGTGTCGCGCCTAGAAGGTTTTTTACCTAGATTCCCTGATTTTTCAGGTCTCAAAGCCCTAAAACCAACCTGAAGAAGGAACAAGTGATCCGGGAAGAACTTGCAAAGTGCCATGACGAGGGCGAGAAGAGCACAGCTGGAAAACATCAAATTTCCTATATGATAAACCCAAAATCCCGCTTACCGATCAGTGAGCTGATCGAGCATGGCTCCGAATCGGCTCGACTGATTGTAGGTACGAGCTGCCCATCCGTCGAAGGCGTCGAGTCCGGCAGAGAGGGCGTAGCTGGAAATTTGAATTTTTCGGTTTTGGCGGGAAAAATAAAGATTTTAGCACTAAAATGAGTCATTTTTCAGAGATTTTAGTGCTAGAATAGGTCATTTCTGGAGATTTTAGCGCAAAAATGAGTCATTTTTGAAGATTTTGGCGCTGGAATAGGTCATTTTCAGAGATTTTAGCACTAAAATGGGTCACTTTTTGGAGATTTTAGCGCAAAAATGGGTCATTTTTAGAGTTTTTAGCGCTGAAATGAGTCATTTTTAAAGCTTTTAGCGCTAAAATAGGTCCAATTTTGGAGTTATTAGCGCTAAAATTAGTCATTTTTCAGAGAATTCAACGCTAGTATAGGTAATTTTTTAGAGATTTTAGTGCTAAAATGAGTCATTTTTTAAAGAAATTTTAGCGCTAGAATAGGTCATTTTTGAAGGTTTTAGCGCTGAAATGAGTCATTTTTAAAGCCAAATTTGAATTTCACAGTTCAAATTTCCAGAAAAAAAACCTACCAGAGCATCGCACAGACTGGCGACGACGACATATAGTACATGGCCAGAATGGCGAGCACAATCCGTCCGTAGCCGATGAGATTCGGGTAGAAGAGCCAGACATTGTTGTTGTTGGCGGTGGTGGAAGGCGAGGATTCCATTTTTGGGGCCTGAAAATTTGAGAAAATTGGCGAAAAATAAGCGAAAAATAAGTGAAAAAATGCGAAAAACCGAGAAAATAACGAGTTTCAAAACTGGTTGAGAGAGCAGTACAAACGAAGAGACGCCAGACAAACAGCGCAAAAAAGGGAAAGAAGAGGAGCTCCTAGGCTGCTTTTTTATGCTTTTTCTCGCTAGAATTGGTAATTAATGGAAAAAAGAAAAAGGCAAAATAAAGCTTTTAGAGGAAGAAAATGCCGGAAATGGGAAAATGCGAGGGATTAAGGGATTTCAGGAGGGATTTGGGCAAAAATTGAGTGTAAAAACAGAGGAAGACGTCAGAGTTATCGCTAGAAAACTGAAAGAAAAATTTGAATTTTTGACATCGAAAAATTGGAATATTCAAATTTCACAGGATTTTTTTCTGAACATCGATAAATAGGATTTCCAGGCCTCCTATCACTTTCAGCATGATTTCTGGACACATTTTCTGTTGATTTTACCCCAGAAACTTCGCAAAACCCCTTTATAAATCGGGAATTCAACACTAACCTGTGAAAAATCTAAAAAACCGAGTTTCAGGTCATTTTTCCTGTGATTAAGTCAAAATTAACGGATTTATAGGTTATTTTTCGCTTAAAATTTAAATTTTCACTTAAAAAACTCTGAAAAATCAATCGAAAATCGCTGGAATCGGTCTAAAACACTCGATTCCTGCCCATTTTCGAAAGTCGCGGCAACTTGTCCACGAACCCTCCGCGAAGACAAGAGAGTCTTCGTGGTGAGACTCCAACGACGCGAAAAGTGTGTGCGCCTTGAAAAGATATTTGCATTTCGGGCCGGAAAAAAAATCCTGAAACAAACGGATTTCGCTGGAAAAAAGAGGAAAAAACAACAAAAAAAATTGAAAAATTATTTATTTGAAAATAAAAACATAAGAAATCAGAATTTACATGGAAAACTTGGGAAAAAAGAAGAATAAACAAAAAAAGGCAATGAATCATGATAACAATATTGAATTTTGAAGAAGAAGGCGAATATGATGATGTCGCGGGAAGAAAAGTATACAAAAATGATGAATGTGCACATAAAACGCTCACTTTTATGATTTTCTTTGCCCCGAATTCATAGGAAGAGCGAGGAACAATTCGTCATTTGCAAGATGATGTTCCCGAAGGTTGTCAAGGAGAAGAAAAGCGATTTTTAATTGCTCATTTTTATTATTTTTCAACTTTTGAAGCATGAAATTTGAAGCAACTTTTTCAACTTTTCAACTTTTCAACTTTTGAAGCAACTTTTGAAGCATTTTTACATCAAAAATTTGTTCTAAAATAAGAGAAAAGTCTTGATTTCAGCTCTGAAACTTGTGAATTTCTTTTAAAAAATAGTAGAAATTTGTTTCAAAAATCGAAAATTCGACAATTTCTTGGTTTTTTTCATTGGAAAAGCCCGCCAACCCTCCTTCACAAGCACAGCTTTCCCACACCTTTATAATTACCAAAATGCGCCCTCCACCTTTTACCACGCGTGGCCGAGTGGCTAACACAGCTGCTCGCCAATCTCGAGGTCTCGGGTTCAATTCCCAACTCCACCAAACCCTTTTTTTTTCTCCTTTTTCCCATCCTCATTTCATTTTCTCAAGTACCATACCACCGTTTTTGACCTATTTTCACTTTTTTTTTCAAAAACTCCAAAGTAGCCTTATCCCCCTCTCGTATTTTTTGCGAAAAACAAATAAAAAAGAAAAATCGAATGTCAAACAATGAAAAAGTCGGCGGGGAATGGTTTCTGTTACAATTTTTGGAGGATTTTGTGATATATGTTTCTTTTAAAATTAAAAAAAAACAAAAAAAATTTTTGTTGACTAAAAAACTTTTTTTTGTTATTTTTACATGTTCGTTCCCTATTGGGAAATATTTGTATGTTTACTAAAAAATGTTATTTTTTCCAATTTTTGGACCAGGGAAAGTCCGAAAAATCCAATCTTTAAAGAAAAAAAATGGAAATATTTTTTGACTTTTTCCAAAAAAAAAATAATATAATTCAAAAAAATATTTTTCAAATTAAAAAATTCCCCAATATAAGAAGTGTGCTTCTTTACAGATTTTGGGAATTAAAAGTAGATCTTCTTAACTCCGGAGAGCTTCCAAATCTCTTCTTTTTCCCCCCGGATGTTTCCATTTATTTTCTTCCCTTTTCTCCTATTTCTTCTTCTTCTTCTTCTTTTTCCTCTTATTTGCTATTAGTGTTCATTTAAAACTACATTTGTACTTATATAAAATTTTGAAACTTCTGTAAATTTTTAACTTTTCTGGATTTCTCCCCCGACGCCCTACCCCCCCCCCCCTAGTCGCCTTTCAAAATGCGCACCCTCCTATAGGCCTTGCCGCCCTCAACACTACTTGGGGTGTCTTGGCGCAGGCGGTAAGGCACGTGCCCACCAGTCCATCGGGCGCGGGTGGGCTGCGAGTTCAATTCCTCCTGCTGGATCTTTCCTTTTGAATACTTTTTTCGACTTTTCATAGACATTGTTATCAACTTGGAGAGTTTCCAAGTGATTTCTAGTGACCAGGAAACCTTTAAATATCCAAAATTCCAAGAAATTCAGTGAAATTTAGTACACTTTTTTGTTTCTCAAGACCCCCCAAGACAAATAATTTCCAAGAAAAAAAATTCCATGAGAGAATAAGAATTTTTATGAAATTCGAAACTTGATCCTTCTTTTCCCCTTTTTCTTACTATGTCTTTGTATGTCATCTGTCCTTTCGTATTTCCCCCTTTTCTTATTTTTCAAAAAATGTTTGAAGACTTTTTCTCTTTTTTTTCGGTCTTTTTTGTTCTGAAAATTCCTGAATTCTGGAATTCTGGAATTCTGGAATTCCGGAATTCTGAACCTCTGAAATTCTGGAATTCTGAAATTCTGGAATTATAAAATTCTGAAATTCTGAATCTCTGAAATTCTGAAATTCTGGAATTCTGAATTCTGAATTCTAAAATTCTGAAATTTTGAAATTCTGAAAATTCTGAATTCTGAAATTCCTGTGATTCTGTTAGTCTCCTAAAATTGTTAAATTTCAGAAATTCCAATGAATTCTCGAAGATCCTACGGTCATCCCCCAATGGATAGGCGTAAGTGAAGAAATCGGGACACACAGACACACATTGAAAACTTCCAGGCTCCCGCTCCTCATCCGCCCACCTCCACCAACCGTACCATGCGATTTCCGAAGTCTACACCAAAGAAATCACTCACCGTCCCATTGCTCCTGCATCTGAATACCCTCCAGAAGTGATTCAAATCCTTCGCGAGGAGCCAGAGCTCCAAGGATGGATCCAGAGCGAACCTATACACCCCCATTGATAAGGAGGTGAGAGTTAAAAAAGAAAAAAAGGAAACGGCGGGGAGGGGCGTTGAACTTGCGCGCGCACGCCTACGGGACATGCGCCTTGCCGCCTGCGCCACTCGTGCTGCATTAGGAAAAGGGGCGAAGGGCGTAGAGAAGGGTGCGGCGCGCGGCGCGTAGCCGCGTCATGAAGTTAAGGGGGTGATAAGAATTTACAATCATAATTTTCAGCCGCGGGAACACATGGACCACCGAAAACTTCCCAATTGTTCGTGTCCCATCTGCACAGTTTACGGATATCATGACCGAGGTTTACGACTATCACGAAGTCAACGAGGTGGCCTTGAAAAATATGAAAAATGGCCTAGAAAACCAAAATTTTCAGAAATTCACACGTCGCTCTGTGAGTCCAGATGTCCTTATCCGGCAAGAAGACGTTCCAAAAGCCCCAATTCTTCACGTAATTCCACCGACTCCCGAGAAGAATACGCCACGTTACGGAATCCCTCTGACGACTTCTGAATTCCAGAAGCCCTTGCCGATGTATGAAGAATACGTTAGGATGCAGAAGGATAAGGAGAATAGAAATCTGATAACAACGTCTTCTGAATCCAGAAGTTCTGAATTCAAGGATTCAGAATGCCACGTCAATAACAATCTTCGTCACATCGACTCATCGTCGTCAGAGTCTTCAGAATCGTTCCAAAAGACGTCTTCTGAAATTCAGAATCGGCCAGAAGACGTCAGACGTCATCAGAATCTTCCAGAAGACGTCGGCAAACGCTACGTGTATTCTCACGACGTCTACGTGGATTCCACAACCGGAAGACCGTATACGCCGGGAAGTGAAGAGTTGAGGGATCGAAAGAATTGTGATAAACTGAAAATTAATGTGAGTTCTGGTGCATTTTGTCGTCAAATTTGATGTATTGATCTAAAATTCAAATAGTTGTGCATTTTGTCGTCATTTCTGGCGTATTACCCAAAAAATCGAAAATCTGTGTATTTTACAATAATCTACAGTAATCTACAGTAGTCCCGTAAAAAGAAGAAACATCTGCCATAACTTACAGTAATCTACAGTATTCTAAAGCTTCCTACAGTAACCTTTAGCTCAACTAAAGTTAACCATTCTAACCTATTATTCAAAAATTCGAAAATCTGTGCATTTTGTCGTCAAGTTTGATGTACTATTTCGAAAATTCGATTTCTGTGCTTTTTTTTCGTAAAATCTGGTGTTTTGGCACTTGGTACCAAAACACCAAATCTTACGACAAATTTCAAAAACTACCGTACCTCTCCTTTTCCGGATTACTGTATGGAACATGAACAGTAGAAGATAGGCTCCTGGAAAAATTTTTTTGAGGAATACTGTAGCTACAGTAGTTCTCACTTTTCTTTTTTGTAGTCCTTATCGCTTGGGATCTTGGAAATTCCTCGGGGGTACTGTAGTTCAGGCGTTCCCTCTGACCTGAAGAATTTTTTGGGTTACTGTAGATTTGACCTACTTTTGGAAATTTCCAGATTTCGCAGTAATTTCCGATCTATAAGAGGATCTAGCTGATTGATCGGATTTGGTTGCATGAGCTCTGAAAATTTTTTTTTGGGTTACTGTACCTCTCCTTTTCCGGGCTATTGTATGGAATATGGACGTTTTTAGGGGCTACTGTAGGATTACTGTACCGCTTTGTTTTGTCATTTGAAGTTCTGGAAACTCCTCGGGTATACGGTAGATCCTCCGGTTCTCTGGGAATCTACCGTAATCCTGCTCCTCGGGATTTTGACGTTTTTCAATGGTTACAGATTGGAGACGCCTTGAGGGAATACTGTAGGATTACTGTACCTCTATGTTTGTTTGGATTACTGTAGTTTTGGCTGAAATTTTAATGACCCAATTTTTCAACTTGTCGGATTCTAGGCCACCAATTTCCTCTTCCAGGTCTACTTCACACCTCCTCATCCACCAGTCGAGGCAACATACAAATTGGACGAAATTGAAATTGAAAAACACGAAGACATGTGAGTCATATCCTTTTTTTTGTTGACTAAAAATGTTTTTTTTCTAATTTCTTTTTCTTTTTTCTTGCAGTTATAAGCTCCGCCCATCGAGATCGGCAACTATATTATCGGCGAATTCGTCGTCAAATCCATCATTTCATCCAGAAGTTTCTACTGAAAATCCTCAAGAAATGTCCCAAAATTATCGACGAATTCCGACGAGTACTTCGATTTTGAGAAAGGAACACGAAATTCTGACTGTGCCTTTAAATAGGAGCCAATCGGCACGACAATCGAGAATCTCGGAGCATTCCACTAGGCGGTGAGTTGCAAAAATTGTGCATTTGCTCGTCAAATATGGTGTACTACCCAATAATTCAAAAATCTGTGCATTTCGTCGTCATTTCTGGCGTATTTTTCCAAAATTTTCAGTTTTTGTGCATTTTGTCGTCAAATATGATGCGTTTGTCCACAAATTCCGACTTCTGTGCAATTTGCTGTCAAATGTGGTGTTTCTATCAAAATTTCGTTTTCTGTGCATTTTGTCGTCAGTTCTGGCGTACTTCTCAAAAAACGGTGCATTTTGTCGTCAACTCTGGCGTATTAGTTTCAATTTTGTGCATTTTGTCGTCAATTCTGATGTACTACCCATTTATTCAAAAATCTGTGCATTTCGTCGTCATTTCTGGCGTATTTTTCCAAAATTTTCAGTTTTTGTGCATTTTGTCGTCAAATATGATGCGTTTGTCCAAAAATTCCGACTTCTGTGCAATTTGCTGTCAAATGTGGTGTTTCTATCAAAATTTCGTTTTCTGTGCATTTTGTCGTCAGTTCTGGCGTACTTCTCAAAAAACGGTGCATTTTTTCGTCAACTCTGGCGTATTAGTTTCAATTTTGTGCATTTTGTCGTCAATTCTGATGTACTACCCATTTATTCAAAAATCTGTGAATTTTGTCGTCGAATATGACGTCATTTCGATTTTTGTGCATTTTTGTCGTCAAATATGATGCATTACCCGAAAATTCCGGTTTCTGTGAATTTCGTCGACAAACTCGGTGTATTATGTGAAAATTCGAAAAGCTGTGCATTTTGTCGTCAATTCTGGCATCTTGCACAAAAATGCGGATGCGTCATATTTGACGCGCAATTTTGAAATATCATTCAAAAAAGGTCTTGACCTAGAAATTAAGTGATGACCTCGAAACCCAAAGTTAGGACAAAACATCTTATTTGACGCGCAAATTCGAAAAAATTCTGGGTTACTGTACCTATGCAATTTCCAGCTCCGCCTCCAAAACCATCACCGAGCGATCGATTCCAGTAAATTCCGGGGATACTGTATCAATAAATATGGATGAGATTTTCCCAAAAATGACAAATTCTACAGTAACCCGAATTCCGGAGACACGTGGATCCATTGATAAGAGGTATTGTAGGGGATACTGTAGTTCTCGGCCATACTGTAGCTAGATATGGATTACTGAAGCATGATTAGAGATTTTTGTAGTTTACTATGGGTTACTGTAGTTTAGTGTGGGATACTGTAGATTACTGTAGATCCATTGATAAGGGGTACTGTACTGTTACTGTACTCAAACAGATCCAGTGGGAAGTGGTAGGCAGTCTGTTCAGTACTGTAGTTAGATATGAGTTACTGTATCTAGTTAATAGGTCACTGTAGGTTACTGTAGGTGAGCATAGCTTACTGTAGTTGAGTATGGATTACTGTAGCTCTCAATTTCCAGCGACTACCCCCGACGAGTTCCATCCGTGGTGCCATCCCACCCTCGTCGCCAGGAAACTCCAGAACTTCAGTTCACCAGGTTACTGTAGGGATACTGTAGATTTCCAAAAATTTAGAAATTTCAGAAAACTTTCCAAGACACCCAGTGTTCAAGAGTACAAAGTGAAGAGGTAGCTACAGTAATCCTCAAATTTTTGGAAAAAAGACAATTTCAGACAATCCGAGCGATCGCCAAGTTTCATTTCATCTCACGCTCCATCCCAAAAGTCGGAAAGGTATGCAAATGCGCTCTATTGAGAATTTTTGAAAATATCTCAAGTTTTGGTTTCAGAAGTCCATCAGAAGTCAGGATTCCGGTTACGGTAGCCCATGGACAACAAAATAGGTGAGCTACAGTAATCCAGGATGGACTACAGTAGCCTAAATCCGAGCTACAATAGTTATTGAGCGGTTTTACCCAAAAATTCGAAAATCTGTGCATTTTGTCGTAAGTTCTGAAGTTGTAGCCATAAATTCGAAATTCGGTTCAAATGCGTTATATTTGACGCGCAAATTCAAAACTAGTCTTGTAGTTCTACAGTAACCTACATTTTTCAGACCCATTGAAAAACGTCAAAGTCCAGAGGAGCTGGATTACGGTAGATTCCCAGAGAACCGAAATGTCAAGGATCTACCGTATACCCGAGGAGTTTCCAAAACTCCAAGTGACAAAACAGAGCGGTACAGTAATCCTACAGTAGACCCTAAAAACGTCCACATTCCATACAATAGCACGGAGAAGGAG
>NC_013489.2:14560093-14584114 GCF_000004555.2 Caenorhabditis briggsae | reverse complement strand
TGGCTTATCCTGCCCGCTAGCCTCCACTTCATAAGCTTATTCTCGCAGCCAGGGGGGCAAAGGATAATCGCGGTAGTATTACTAGTACCTCTCTCTCTCTCTCTCTTTTAAGTCTTTAGTACATGGGGCACAATAGTCAATTAGTATGCAAATGAGGCGTGCAATACAATGTACTTGAATGGGTGGGGAAGATGAGTAGAAAGTTGGAATTTTTAAAATGAGAAAGGTTTGGGATCAGATTTGGAGCCTTCTAGAAGGGATGAACAGTTTTAGGAAGAATCTTCTGAATCTTCACAATCTTCTGGATGAGGTTAACCTTAATTGGGTTTCCACACAACTCAGAAAAATGCCTAATCAAACTTTCTAAATGTTCTGAAGCCAGAATTCCTCAATTTGGAGTAGTCTAGCTACGCTGCCCTTGTTCGTAGTCCATCTGGTGACAGTCCGTTGACAGGCACCAAGATTTACCGCATGTTTTAGCTAGACAGACATGTTTTTGGCAGCTACAGTAACCTTGAAGGCTTCTCGCTGTTTTAAGAGGAAGCTTACTAGATGAGGGCGCTCCAGGACCCACTTCAAAGCTCGGAGCCACAGCCAGTTGGTGAAAAATTCAAAAATCTAGTTCAATTCTTGAATTCTTCAAGTTTTTCCCTTTAAAACTAACTTAAAATCATTCAAAACGGACCATTTTGAGCTGAGATACAGGGCAGAGACGCAGACACTCTCGTTTCTCTGCGCTCTCGCCAAACTAACTTTAAAGGCGCATAACTCGCTTCAAAATTCAGCTAGAAATATGATTTTTAGCAAGTTTTGTTGGGAATTTCAAGGGGATTAGAATGATATGCAATTTCAAATAAAAATTTTATTGAAATGAATTAAGATAATAGAGCTCAAAGTGCATATACGATACTTGGTTTTTTTTTTTCTATCCTCTTCGTTTTTGTGTCTGCAAATGTCATCTCTTGTCATTCCCAGAATCCTTTTTTCTTTTCTTGAATTATTTTCTTACAAAGACGAACAACAGAAAGAAGAAGACCAAAAATAAATTTATTTCGCTTTCGCGCGCGGCGCTTTTCATAAAAGCTGAAAATGCGATTACCACTTGTTGAATGCGACGTCGTCTTTTCAGGAAGATGAAAAAGCTAAAAAAGATATTTACCTCGTCTTCTTCTCTCCTTCAAGAACACTACTATAGTTGGGGAGGTGACGAAACAAGATTTGTAATTTTGAATTATCATGAACAGTCTGGTAGAATAACGTTTTTATCAAATTTTATACCATTTTAGTCCCCTTGAAATTTCCTACAAAACTAGCTTAAATTCAACTTTCTAGCTAGATTTTAAAGCGAGTTATGCGCCTTTAAACTTTTGGCGAGAGCGCAGAGAAGCGAGAGTGTCTGCGTCTCTCCCCTGTATCTCAGCTCAAAATGGTCCGATTTTAATGATTTTTAGTTTGTATTAAAGGAGAAAACTTGGAGTTTTAGGAAATGACAAAAAAAGACAATTACAGACAGAAGAAAAATATTTAAAAAAAAAGGACAAACCGATCTACAGATAGACACCCCCCATGTGTCTCTATGCGTGCACTTTGAGCTTAAATATCTCGGTTCCTAGCGAAGCTATCAAAAAGTTGTTAACTGCTAAATTGTTTATCATAGTATCAGCAATATTTTATCAATTGACAAGTTATTGATATCTTTGATAGTAACCGAGATAATTGAGCTCAAATGCATGTACACGGTGGATTTCTATTAGAGCGGCTATCCACCGATAGAAGCCTATTCACTAGGAATCGCAATGAATCAAGATGACACCTCAGAAACCAATCCATCATGTCTCGTTATCATCTATCTCACAGGCGCCTCCTCAAAATTCGGTGGTGGCGGCGGAAAAACCAAAAAGAAGCATAGGAAGAAGCAGAAGTGGGTAAAGAAATGATGGATTGGTTTTTGGATCCAGAAACTCTCTGGGATCCGGAGCCCCCCGAAAAAGTGTCAGCTGTTTTGCATAAATTAGTTGCGAATTGAAATTCATACAAGAAGATAAACGTCGTCGTCCGGCTGTCACCAGGCATTAGGGACAGAATGACAAGTGTTTGTTGGTGGGGGAGAAAGTGCGCGAATTTTGAAACCATTTGTCACTTTTACATTATACACAACTGCTACTGACACCGGAAGTGCTTTACACACTCTGTGTTTATTACTATGATATTTGTGAAGGGAAAACAAGAGGGACAAGGGCAATTTTGGATATAAAACGTAGTTAATCACTTTTTGATTTCTTCTACAGGAATCAAGATAAATTGTTGTTTTTTCAACTTGTTACTATCAAATTGTATTTGATTCCCATTAAATTTTTCTACAAAACTAGCTAAAAACCGATTCTCTAGCTAAATTTTGAAGCGAGTTATGCGCCTTTAAAGTTTGGCGAGAGCGCAGAGAAACGAGAGTGTCTGCGTCTCTCCCCATTAACTGTATCTCAGCTCATAATGGTCCGTTTTTAGTGAGCTTAGTTGGTTTTAGAGGGAAAACCTCGGAGAATTCAAGAATTCAACTAGATTTTCGAGTTTTTTCTTAACTGTCTGTAGTTCCCAGCTTTTAAAAAGTTCCAAGAGCGTCCACAGCCGAATAGAAGGCTTTACCCTTTTTTTTAAAGCAAAACTTGTTTTTTTTTCAAATTTTCATACAACATTTAATATCATTCTGTTCCACTTGAAATTTCCTACAATTCTAGCCAACAATCAACTTTCTAGCTAAATTTTGAAGCGAGTTGTGCGCCTTTAAAGTTTGGCGAGAGCGCAGAGAAACGAGAGTGTCTGCGTCTCTGCCCTGTATCTCAGCTCAAAATGGTCCGTTTTGAGTGGTTTTTAGTTTGCTTTGAAGGGGAAAAATTGGAGAATTCGAGCAATTAACTGATCTCGCAACCTAATTTTATTACACACCAGACAGTGTTATCTATAAATACATGACCTTCTCAGTTGGAAAGAACAAACCGGAACTTTATAGAACTTTCTGAATGCCTGGTTTTTATTAAAAAACGAAGAATGGTGCATATACTAATGAGTAATCAGTGTGTATGAGGTATAGTTTTCTATAGAAAGGTGTTTAACATGAAGCAGGAGGTATATGCTTCATGAAAAGCACTATCTTTTTACAAGGAACATCTCGCTTCCTGGGAGTAGATAGCAAGATCTTATTCATCTTGGTTCCTGTAATAGACCTCAAAAATTGGTCAACTAGTAAAATAATCTCCTTTTTATAATAAACATTTTGATATCTGTTACATTCTATGCATACTTCGATTAGTTTCATATTTGATCTACCAAATTATTTGTGATCTACCCACCTAAGAAGAGCGCCCTTCTCTGGCACTCTTCTTCTTAGTTGTTTCATTGGTCAGAACCCCTCTTTCTTTGGGGCTGACAACCATTCTCGGTCTGTCCTAGTCTCTCCCATCCTTCTCTACTTTTCCCCCTCTATTCTCGTACATCTTTAGTATCTGAATAAAATCTGTATTCTATAACTACTATTTGTATTCCTTGCGCCGGCCAGAATGCCGGATCCTAAGGACGTAACAATATCTTTGACAACAACCCAGATAATTTGGTTGAAAGGGACAGGCAGCCTCCACCTTTACCTCTCTCCCCTTGGGTGCGCTTTCTTGGAATCTAATTATCTCGTTTCCTGTAATAGACCTCAAAAATAGTCAACTAGCAGAATGATCTCCTTTTTATAATAAACATTTTGTTAGTAGATAACTTTTTGATATCTCTTACAGAAAATTAGATATATTGGCTCAAAGTTAACGGTTCGAATCATTAGGAGCGCTCCAATTGAGAGTTTTCTCCTATCCGTCTATCCTCCTAAATTAGGAACACTTGTAATTCTAGATACCCCCTCAAGTGGTCCACCAGTTTCCTTCCCCCTATAAATACCTAATTGTGTCTTCTTCTTCCCCCCATCAATCGCCTCATTCAATTTCATTTTCTGTCCCCCCTTGCTCCTTGCCTATGAATTTCGGTGTTAATTTATAGAAAAGAAGGAGGGGGGCTATTGAAATTTAATGAAATTGACAGCGAATATTTAGATGGAAGGACAGTTTACTAGGGGTGCTCCCAAAATGTGGGATCTTGTTTTAGGTGTTTACTATTATACTGTTAAGTTTGAACTTATATATCTCAATTCCTGTATGAGATATCAAACATGTGTCAACTGATAAAATGTTACTGATAATATGATGAACATTTTATAAGTTGACAACTTTTCTATATATCTTTTACAGGAATCGAGATAATTGAGCATTCCATGTGTTCATTGCATCACATTTCCAGCACTGGTTACAGTAGTCCTGAAAACCAACTTTAATTGCAAATTCGCTCTATTGATACCCACCTCACAAGCCCTTGCCGAACTCTTCTTGATTCTCAGCCTTCTATCATTGGATCCAATCAATTCCTCGATTTCTGATTGCTTATCAGCTATCACATCCACCAAAAGGGACTTCTTTTCCTCCTCCATATATTCAATATCCAATTTTTGTACCTTGCAATCCAGAAGGTCCATTAGGTACTGTACAATAATCCCCATTCCTTGGATATGATCTCTCCAGAAGGTTGTCATAAATTTAGAATCGATATGAGTTGGAACTTTGGTTCCATTGATACAGTAATCCTCCACATCAAAAATTCCTTTAAGGGATTTCGGGTCCTTCTGAAGGCTGTGAATCTTTATGACGTCGTTGGAGGTGTGGATTTCCACATGGGACACTTTCTCATAGGCGTAGACTTCGAGATGAGCAATGGGATCCATCGAGGCAGAGGTCTGGCTTATCAGTCGTTGCAATTTCTTGGAGGTCATGGAGAGGGAGATTCTACAAAAATTCCAAATTTAGAATATCAAATCTGAGGGATCCCTTACAAATCCATGACTTCCATTTCCTTGAAAACGTTCTCCAGATCCAGGCCTGGAAGTTGGAGAAGTGGGAATCTGGATTTTTGGATACTTGGATAATTCAGAAGATCCTCTAGCTTCTTAATGGATTCTAAGTTAACTCCTTGGCGGCTTGGCTTTTTGAATGGAAGGATACTGTAGACCTTATTTGCACAGATTTTTTCAATTTTTGGCTCCTCAATCCCTTCCAAATTGAGCTCTTCCGAACCCAAATCGTCCCCAACATCCTTATAATCTCTCCAAAAGTTCTCCAACTTGCAAATCCCAACTCTGCATCCGAAAATCTCCTTCAAATGCAGCAACACCACTCTCATTCCAATCCTCAAATTGTCACAAAAAACTGACACGAATTTAGAGTCGAAATGAATGTCTACAGTAGCCTCCAGGATACTGTAGGTGTTGATTTCTAAAGTGTTGGCTGATTTCTTTTGGAGTATGTGAATTGGAAATGTCCCATCTTTTGCGGTGATCTCGAATAGGCCAACTTCTCCATCTGAACAGATATCCAGGAGTAGGTTTTTTGGTCCATAGTACTTTATGTCCCTTGAGGATTCTAGAGATTCAAGGGACAGGGAAAATCTGAAAATTGGGCAATTGAAGGTCACTAGACATCAAAAAGGGTTGATTACTTAAAACACAATTATTTCGGCTTCTAGAAAGATATCAAAAAAGCGTAAACTACAAAAATATAGCAAATTAAATTTCCCACATTTTACTAGTTGACCGTTATTTGATATAATTTTCAGGAATCGAGATAACTTGGTTCCAAGAAAGCGGACCCAGGGAGAGTAGGATAATGGAGGAAGGGGCCTATCTTTTTAAGCCTAATTATCTCGGTTACTGTAAGAGATATAGAAAAGTGATCAATTGATAAAATATTGCTGATATTATGATAAATATTTTAAAAGTTGACCACATACTAATATCTCTAACAAGGGAACCACAACACCTCGTCAGTTTGGATTTTGATGAAATTTTCAGTATATGTCAAGGATAGCCTATCTAGACATTCCTGAAAATTTTAGAACACGCTCGCCAGTTTCAGCAGAGTTATATCAGTTTCAGTACCAAAAATCGCGTTTTCAGTGCAAAAATAGCGATTTTCAAAGGCGATTTTCTCCGCTTTCATGAGGTTCCAGAACATGAAACTTGTTTTGCTATACTCAGAATTATGTGTAATATCATATTTCAGACATTTTCTGAAAAAAATTTTTTTGAAAAAATTTGAGATTTTTTCCACCATTTGGGTGGGTGATTTTATCGAGCTTTTGTCAATTTGGAAAACTTCCTTGAAAAAGTAGTGATAATTGTTTGCAAATATTATTTTACAACTGATAGGTAATCTATTTTTTGATTGCACGCTTTTCATTATTCATTCATGGTCCGTATAGGTCCAAAAACAGAGCTTCAAAACCACCACATTCCAGTGATTGAACCTTCAAATTTTTTTGGAATTTTTTTTGAAAATTTTTTTTTCTAAATTTTGTTTCTACTCTCTTGAATTGATAAAATTTTGAAACATATGTCAGAGATATCCTGAAATGTCGCAAAATAAGAAAACAAAAAGAAAGAAAAAGAAAAAACACTAGAGGGTCCGAACCCACAGCCTCGTGACTACTGGCGCCCACCACATCCCCGACACCACGCCGTTGACATTTACTATTGATTCGAAAGGCGCTTAAATCTCAGGCCCTCTTCAAACTCCTTTTAAAGGGATTTCGGGGATGAAATGTGTGGTAAAGCATGCAAATCAACGGATTTCAGTACTAAAACTTTGGACGGATATAACTCTGCTGAAATTGACGAGCGTGTTCTAAAATTTTCAGGGATGTCTAGATAGGATATCCTTGACATATTCTGAAATTTTCATCAAAATCCAAACTGACGAGGTGTTGTCGTTCCCTTGTAACAGGAAGCGAAATAAATGGGCTCAAAGTTTACTACTAGCTAGGGATTCGGATGGTGAGGTTACGGTAGCTTCTAAACCTATGTATTGTTGTATACAAATTCAAAAGGTATGAAATTAGGCAGAAAAGTAAGTAATTGAACTAACTTCTTTGAAAATTAGGAACAACTATAAATTTGATGATTTGCAAGCGAGTCCTTAAATTCTTCTACCGATCTATGGGGAATTATGGTCCGAATTTAACAGAATTCTCCTGTCAACTTTGAGTCAATTTTCTCGATTTCTGTGAAAGGTATCAAAAGCGGTCAACTAATAAAATATTGCTGATAACATGCTAAACATTTTATCAGTTGACAACTTTTTGATATCTTTTACAGGAAATGAGATAGATGCGTTCAAAGTTTACGACTAGCTAGGGATTCGAGTAGAGTGGTTACCGTAACCTCTCAACCAATATGTCCTTGGATATTAGGTGGAAACGTATGAAATTAGACATACAATAGAGTATGGATTCATGAAGACTGCTTCTTTTACAAAGTGATAAAAACCCCCTGAACTTTGATGATTCCCAACGAGATTAAAATATTCTTTTACCGATCAACGGGGCCTAACGTTAAATTCTCTAGATGTCAACTTTGAGCCAATTTATCTTGATTTCTTTTGGAAGATATAGAAAATGTAGTCAACTGAAAAAATGTTAATCATATTATCATAAGCATTTTATCAGTTGACCAGTTATTGATACCTTTCATAGGGAGCGAGATAATTTGGCCCAAAGTTGACGGTCAGTTGCATTCGAATAGAATTACTGTAATCATTCTAATCATCAACTTTGAGCAAACTTATCTCATTTCCTGTAAGAGATATCAAAAAGTGGTCAACTAATGAAATATTACTGAGGGTTTGATAAACCTTTTATCAGTTAACAGCTTTTTGATATCTTTTACAGGAACTGAGATAATTGCCCAAAGTTGACGGTTAGCTGCGGCATCCGAACAGAGTGGTTACGGTATTGAAGGCAAAGGATATTTTTGATTGATTTGAATAGTTTAAAACCATAAAATAACTTACAATTTCAATGGATCCATTTCGTTGAGATTGTCTCGAATAACTCTGCTTGGTATGTTGAATAGAGTAGACACCATTGAGAATGAGTGAATAAAGGAATGAGTGGTATAAGGGTAATAGGATGTTATATAGGTCCAAAGGGAATACAATATGAGCTTAAAAGGTTGTTTTATGGATATGCAGAATGAATAGTTTTACGGTTATAAGGGTCCAAAAGGTGTAGCACTTCAGATAATAAACTATGTGACTCTCTGGGGTATATTGCCAGGACCCTAAACGACCGCATCCGAGCGGCTGCGTAGCGGTCTGTTTGTTTTTTGAATCGCCCTTCCGTTCCCGCTCGATTATCATTGGAGCGATCGATGTATTTATGCATTGGATGGTTATAATGAACATTATACAGAGTAATTATAGCTAATACTTAAAAAAACGCGAGAAAATTCTAGAATTAGTACTGTGGAATTAAAGACTTAAAATTCTCTTGGTGTCGATTTAATAGGCCACGCCCCCAAGAAACCAGTAAAAGCGATTTTTTGCGATTTTCTACGAATTTAGTAAGATTTTCCCAATAAAATTTCAAATTTTGGTATGAAAATGATCGCTAGCATCTCTAGAACCCATTCTTCCACTGAAAAACGCCGAAATGAGGCGAAAGGCTGAAATAATAGCATCACCTCGCGAGGCGCCTCGATTTACAAAGCTTCGGTCCCTAAAAACCGGTTAAAACGATTTTCTGCTAATTTGGAAAGACTTTCGGACTGAATTTAGCTTTTTTGGTATAAAAATAATTGCTAGCAACTCCAGAACTCATTTATTTTTCACTGCAAAACCGAAAATAAATCGCAAAACAACAATTATCGTGCATTCAACTAGGTCATTTTTCCGATTTTGCCGGAAATTTCAGACATTTTGAGCCAAAAACCATCGAAAACGGTTGAAAACACGCCGAGATACAGCGCTTTGAAGTTTTTACTGAGGCTAATAGCAATTTGTAGTTTGTAGCTACTTAGCCTCAGTAAACGCGCATGCTGTTTTACTGAGGCTAAGTGGCGGACAAACTAGAAAACCGTGTTAGCCTCAGTAGAAACTTCAAAGNGNNGTATCTCGGGCGATTTCAAACCGTTTTCGACGGTTTTTGGCTCGAAATTTCTAGAAAAATGTGATTTTACGATCTGACTGTTTTGAAGTTCAAATATGTGACTTTATTTGATTCGAAATATCAAAATAAATGTCAAATAAAAACAATCTAATATGGGCAACATGAAGAAGAAATGAGATTTGAGGGAAAGAAAATGGGAATGAGAGAAGAAAAGACCCAGGAGAACAAGTTAAGGAGGGCAATCCTCTAGGCAGAACTTCTTATCAGTGAGGATTTGAATCTTGCCGAGACCTTTATCCAGCCATGAGTTTGCCATTCGAAGATCCGAAACAGTGGTGTGGAATCCGGCGCCAGCGTCGACCAGCGAGTCCATGAGCGTGCGCGATGGATAGCGAAGTTTCCAGTCTTTTTCTGAATTTTGAAGTGTTCATTTTAAGCTTGGAGGTGAGCTGAAAATCAGTTAGAGAATCCTCTGACTAGGAGAACTTCCCAAATTGAGCCTGGGCGGTGTTCCAACCAGCCTAGACGGTGCCTAAATAGCGTAGGAAGTGCTAAAAACTCCTTATTAACCGCTTGAAGAGCTTGAAAATCGGCCCAGAGCCCAGGTTTTTGGTCTTAAAATTCGACTAGACAATGTTTCAGAGGCCTAAGAAAGCTTCCTAGCAGCATAAAGATCCTTACGGCTGACTCCAGAAGCTTGAAAATCCAGAAAAAAAAACGCTTAGCGGTAACTTTAAGCTTGGCGAGCCGAAAAATCAGTCTAGAGCTTAGATTTTGACTCAAAATTCAGCTAAAAACGAAGCTCTAAAGATCCCCTACCTTTCCCCTTATACTTCTCGGCCTCCTCAATCAACTCCACCGCCTTATCAGACAGTAGTCCATAGGCCAACCAAACCGCATGAATCTCCTCAAACGACTTGGCAGCCACCACGAGTTTTGCCAGTTTTTGAGCCAACGCGTTGAGCGGTTCTGAAAAATTCATTTTCTAGCTGAAATTCGGCTCCAAAACCGTACCCTTTCCCTTATCCTTATTCTTCAAAATCTCCACTATAAACTGAGCTTGTGGAAGTAGCTCGAAATCCTCTATCGTCATCATGACATCGTCTTTGTCGTGTTCGGAGAGGAGAACGCTGGAAAAAAGAGGCATAATGTGTAGAAAAAACGTGTAGTTTCATATAGAAACAAAGAGAAAATTCTAAATTTTCCAGAAATTGACTTGAAGCGATTTTTTTGAATTGCTTCTCTCGTTGTTCTTGAGTTCCCGCCAATACATTGAAGATTTCACGATGTCAAAACTGCTCAGCATGAAATTTGCGAAATTTCGACACCCATATTGTCATAGTTTTCAATTTTAATGTAGATTCTGAATTCTGACGTCATCTGAAGTCCAAAATCAATTTTTAAGAAAATAGCGATGTCAAAACGAATTGCAACTTAATTTCCGCCATTTTGACACCCATATTGCGCTATTTGGGTAAGAATTTATTTTTGAATCCAGATGACGTCAGAATTCAGAATACACCCTAAAATTCAAAACTATGACAATATGGGTATCGAAATTACGGAAATTTCCAGCTGAGCAATTTTGACATCGTGAAAATGTCGAGAATTCAATAAACAAATTTTTTCTCTGTTTTCTATATGAATGTACATCTTTTTCTACACTTTTAAAGCCTTTTCAACCCTCACCAAAACCGATTATGCCTTAAATTCCTGACAATCAGTTTCTCCACAGGATCCTCTATCTCATCAGCTCCTCCATCCTTCAACAACGCCTTCTCCCTCAAATAACTCCATGGGAGGAATCCACAAATCGCGTCAATCGCTATGCTCAACATCATCGTCTCGCCGGCAAACTTCCGGATGGACCAGTGGCAAAAGTTCACAATTTGAGAGATGGTTCTTAGATGCTCCTCGGGGTAGAACTCGATGGCTCCGACGTGGAAACGAGTGAAGAAGAAGAGAACCATTTGGAAGGCGGCACTGGAGAACTGATCGGCACTGTGACACAGGATCTCTTGGATCTGTAAAATGGGATAAGCCATAAATATATATATATATATATATGAAAAAAGGATGTTTTTCAGTTGATTTTGACTATTTTCAGAAGTCTAGAGCTCGTCTGTCAAGTGGAGATTATAAAACAGACCTAGATTGAAAACTTAGCATTTCAGAATTTTTCGAAAATTCCTGATTTCTGAAAGACACCCCTTTTTGTACTGAAAACGTGCCAGAATGGGTGTCTATCAGAAATCAGGAATTCTCTAGAATTCCGTAAATACCACTTAACAGCCGAGCTCTAGACTTCTGAAAATGGTCATTATGCTCTTACCAAATCTAGGATCTCCGGCTGATCTGCAATCGCCTCGAAAAGCATAATCCTTTCTGATTCGTTTCGGAACGCTAGAAGTTTCGAAACTGCTGCCACGAAGAGCTGCGTGGATTCGATATCAAAACGGAAGGGATGAATACCCAGGCAGCAGACGATGATGTCGTGGAGCACGTCGGGTTCTGGAGAAAGAGCCATTTTAAAAAAAAAAATTGAAAATTTCTCAAAATATTTTTTTTCCAGAATTCAACTTTTTCGAGGATTTTTTGCACATTCTTCATTTTCATCTTATTTTAGGTCGCGAAATCAATTTTCATCGAAATCGGACCATTTTGAAAATTTTGGAAAAAAAACTGAAAATTTCCCAAATGTTTTTTTCAAAATTCGACTTTTTTGAAATTTTTAAAAATATTACGTATTGTTAAGCCGTTTTAGGTCGTGATATCAATTTTTATCTAGACGCTTTTGAAATTTTTGAAAAAAACTGAAAATTTACGAAAAAGTTTTTTTTTCCAAACTTGACTTTGTCGAAATTTTCTCGAAGATTCATAATTTACAAGCCATTTTAGGCCGTGAAATCAATTTTCATCGAAATCGGACGATTTTGGAATTTTTGAAAAAACTGAAAATTTCCCAAATTTTTATTTTCAAATTTCTACTTTTTTGAAATTTTTCACGGATTCTTCGAATTCAAGCGATTTCGGGTCGTGATATCAAATTTTATCAAAATTGGAGGATTTTGAAATTTTTTCAAAAAAAGATTCCAGAACCTTCTATGTAGAAGTTTCCAGAAAACGCGATTTTTAGAATTTTTTCTTTCTTTGCTTACACATTTTGATGAATTTGAGCTATTTTCTATCCTATTCAAAACTCACCAACTCTGATCTCGGAACTCGTCACCACTTTGGACAACATCTCCGCCATCTTTCTCTTCTTTATCCCCGATTTCAGACTTCTACAGATGTTCCAGACCTCTGTAACTTTGACAGGCTCCAGGTAGCACGTCGCGATGAAGCAGTGGTATAAGGAGAGGGGACGGGCGTTCTCATCGTCCAGAATCATCAAATCACATGCCATTTTGAAGATCTTCTCCCGAATCATGATCTCTTTCTTGGATTCTTCCTTGATCGNCGTGCCAACGTAGTCGACCACTGACTGGAAGAAATAGGGGGTGGAGATTCATGTTTTTAGCTTTACAGGCTTACCCTTAAGGGAATTTTGTGATCATAGAGAAGACATTTCCGTATAACCTTCCTACTAAACTCCCGATCCCTGAACATCTCTCGACCGTGTCATTGATCTTGTTGATCTTCTGACAGGACCACCGTTCGTCGATATCCTGAAGCGATAGATGCTCCATCACAGCAGCCACCGATGGATACTCATCTGTTGGGTCTGAAGCGAAATTCGTTGTGTAAGGGGTAGAAGCTGTCGGCTATCTTCTCGATGTCGTAATACTCACGCTGAACCTTCAAAAACCGCTTCAACGTATTCTGCGCGGCTAGCTCTGTACGTAGATTGATCTCCACTCTCAACGATCCATCATCCTCAGCCGGATAGAACTTCTGATCCATCTTGGCCAGAATCTCCGCACGATGCGCTTCCAATGTCTGAAGCTTCGAAAAACTTAAAATATTCGAAAAATTCCAAATTTTTAAGGTTTTTTACAGTAATCTGCAGTAATCTTCCGACGAAAAATTCGGAAAAAACATTGAAAAAAGTTCCTAAAATGCACAAAAAACCGCATCGAAAAAGCGCAAAAATAGGCTAAAAATGATCCAAAATTCGATTTTCGGTCTTTTTTTGACTCCGAAACGACCCAAAACCTAGAAAAAAAAAAATGAAAATCGCGAAAAAACGAAGTTTTCGAAAAAGTTCATGGATTCATGGCATAGTGGGTTTTTGGACACATACGAATTTCAACACCAGGGTTCGATTCCACTCGACGCCAAACGCTTTTTGCTTTTGTGCTGAGCATGTTTTAGTGGTTCTAGACACTTCTAAATGTCATTTTCAGATTTATATCGATTTTTATCGACTTTCAGTGAATTTTGGAATTTCAGAATTTCAGAAAAACCTGAAAATGACATTTAGAAGCGTCTAGAACCACTAAAACATGCTCAGCACAAAAGCAAAAAAGCGTTTGGCGTCTAGTGGAATCGAACCCTGGTGTTGAGATTCGTGTCCAAAAACCCACTAGGCCATCTGTGCAATTTTTTGAAAATCTTTTTTTTTCGCGATTTTTATCGTATTTTCTAGGTTTTGGGTCGTTTCGGCGTCAAAAAACGCACCAAAAATCGATTTTCGGACCATTTTTAGCCTATTTTTGCCTGATTATGGGCGGTTTTTTAAAAAACATTTTTGTACAAAATGCAGCAATAAAAAAATCCCAAATCTTTTACCATAGTCTCATTCTGTTTCTGAGTGATGAGCCATTTGAGCTTCTCCTTGGTGAAGTGCATCTGTGTCTCACTGCTGAACGACTTCACCATATCCTCATCAATGATATCGTAGATGTCTGGGTTGCGTGGAGAGGTCATCTCCATAATTACAGCTCTTTCCAGGTTGGGAGGATAGATTTTGTATTTGGAGCAGACGGTGAAGGCTTGTTTCGAGCAGATGGCGCCCAGGAATTCGATTCCTGAAACAAGTTTGTGTGAAATTAGCATCAAAATGTGTAGAAAAACATCCAGATTCATACAGAAACTTAAAAAAATGCCAAAAATCGCTTCTCGACGATCTTTGGAAGCTATTAAGCTATTTTTTTTTTGTCGATTTTGGACCACTTTCGGGCAGTTTTAGATTATTTTTGGACCATTTTGGCTCATTTTTGGACAATTTTAGACATATTTTGAGTCATATAAGATCAGTTTGGACTATTTTAGACAAGTATTTCATTGGACAACTTTAAGAATTCTTTGGACCCTTTTTGGACCTTTCTGGACCTTTGTGGCTCATTTTTGGGTCATTTCAGATTATTTTTAAACCTATTTAAGGCAGTTTTTAGCCGGTTTTGGACCATTTTGAACCAGTTTTCGCTATAACTACAAAAAAATCGATTTTTCGAGAATCTAAATTTGATTTTTCTCCAATTTTCTGGAAAATTTTTTGACCTTTTTAGGATTTCCAGCTATTTTTGAAGATTCTTTTCGGTTTTTTCGAATTTTTTAACTGAAATTCCATGGGAGATTACTGTAGATGACTGTAGAAAACCTAGTATTTTGTAGTTTTTTCTGCACTTTAACCTTGGCGAAAAAATTTCAAAAGGATCTACAGTAATCTTCTTGAACGAGTTTTAAGCTAAAAATTTGACATTTTTTCGATAAAAAATCATGAAAATCGTATTTACTGAGGCTTAGCAACATTTGTAGTTTGTAGTCAACACAAAATTTAAGTCATTTCTAAACAAAAACGAGCGAAGAACGGTTGAAAACTAACTGAGAAACAACACAAAGATTTCAATTTTTACTGAGGCTTAGAAATGCTTTGTAGTTTGTAGTCTCTTAGCCTCAGTAAAACAGCATGCGTTATTTTTTCGTTTCCTGAGGCTAAGCGACTACAAACTACAAATTGCCATAAGCCTCAGTAAAACATCATGTGCGTTTACTGAGGCTAAGTCACTACAAACTACAAACTTTTCTAAGCCTCAGTAAATTCTTGGCACGTGGCACTTGAGCGGCGGCGGCTAGTTTTCCTGAGGCTAAGCGACTACAAACTACAAATTTTTATAAGCCTCAGTAAAACACTCCAAAGATTTTACTGAGGCTAAGAAGGTTTTCTAGTTTGTAGTCTCTTAGCCTCCGGAACCTTTCTTAAAAGAAACTGAATTTTACTGAGGCTAAGCGACTACAAACTACAAATTGCCATAAGCCTCAGTAAAAACTTCTAAGCGCTGTATCTCGGCTTATTTCCCACCGTTTTCGATGATTTTTGGCTCAAAATATTTTAGAATTTTCAAAGTTTTAACTGCAAACCACAGAAATTCTTCAATTTCAGTCAAAAAATCTGGGAAAATCTATTAAGAATCTTCAAAAATAGCTGTAAAACCTAAAAAGGCCTACAAACTTTGCTAAAAATCGAAGAAAAATCGCATATTTTCGGAATTTTGGGGGGACTTCAAAAAAAAAAAAGATTCCACAAGTTTCTAAAAATGACCCAAAATGGTCCAAAATCGGTTAAAAATTGTTTAAAATGGCCCAAAAATGAACCACAAAAGTCCAGAAAGGTCCAAAAAGGGTCTAAACGCGGTCCAAAGAAATCTTAAAGTTGTCCAAAATGATCAAAAATTTGTCTAAAATAGTCCAAAAATGGTCCTAAATGGCCCAAAATATGTCTAAAATAGTCTAAAATGCCCTTAAATAGTCTAAATATAGTCTAAAATGGTCCAAAAATGAGCCTAAATGGTTTCAAAACTGTCTAAAACTGCTCGAAAGTGGTCCAAAATCGACCAAAAATAGCTTAATAGCTTCCTACAATAGTCGATAAGCGATTTTTGGCATTTTTCGAAGTTTCTATATGAATCTGAATGTTTTTCTACATTTTTAATTTATTTAAAAATCCTAAACTGAATTTTTTGTACCTTTGGCCACAACGACATCGTCATGTTTGAGCTTCACATGCACTTGACTGGAACTATGCTTCAATGCCAGCAATACTGAGAAATATCCCATTAGTGCAAACGTCAGGGTATCATATGGCTCCTCCTCCAGCACTGGTTTCCATTGTAGATCCACACAAGTGAGTCCAGAGATCTCTCGAAACGCAACAGGCCACATTTTGGAATGACTCCTTATCACCTCCTCTCTACACAGCTCTAGAACCTTCTCAATGCACTTTTGAGAGCTTTTCATGTTGATTATTCGACACAACCACGATCGAGTCACATTGTTACGGGTGGCGAAGATCGGAGAGGTAAGGCCTCTGGAATTTTCATTATTTTACGCAGAAATCTATCTAGATTCCAATAAAAATCAAGAAAACGCATCGAAATAGCGAAGTGGGGTCCGGTAATTAGGATAAAAATGGTTCAAAAATCTATTTTTAACGAGATTTTCAAAAAAACTGCACAGATGGCCTAGTGGGTTTTTGGACACGAATCCCAACACCAGGGTTCGATTCCACTCGACGCCAAACTCTTTTTGTTTTTGTGCTGAGCATGTTTTAGTGGTTCTAGACGCTTCTAAATGTCATTTTCAGATTTTTCTGAAAATCTGAAAGTCCAAACAACTTTGAAATCTATTAAAATTTGAATTTCGCGCCTTTTCTCCGCAGATCATTGAGAAAATTCATCTGGTGGCCGAATGGGAGTTTTCTAGGCCAACTACTGAGAAAAATCGCGCGAAATTCGAATTTTTGTCGATTTTCAGTGTTTTTTGGATTTCCAGAATTCCTGAAAAATCTGAAAATGACATTTAGAAGCGTCTAGAATCACTAAAACATTCCCAGCACAAAAGCAAAAAGCGTTTGGCGTCGAGTGGAATCGAACCCTGGTGTTGAGATTCGTAAATGTCCAAAAACCCACTAGGCCATCAGTGCAATTTTTCGAAAAACTCGTTTTTTCGCGATTTTCATCATTTTTTCCAGGTTTTGGGTCGTTTTGGCGTCCTTTTTGTCGATTTTTGGACCATTTTCAGCCTTTTTCTTCGCTTTTTCAATGCCTTTTTTCGATGTTTTCCGCATTTTAGGATTTTTTGCGATTTTTTATTTATTTTCATGATTTTAGGAACCTCCTAGGCTATTTTTAATTACCTAAAAACGATCTCTGCCGCCTTTTCAGAAGTTTTAGGGTTCGCTGCCATTTGTAGCATAGTACTAGAGCATCTGGCAGCCAAGTCCTGGTCTGGAGAACAGGACATAACCTGAAAATTCATAAAATTCACAAAAATTACAAGAAAATTAACTTTTCAAGGTCTAACCTCCTTGAAGAGAACCTCATCTAGGTCTTCAATCATTCTAGAACTAGCCAGCATTGTGAGAAGATCCCATCTGGCCTGTAGCATCATTGGAAGAGACAGAAGGACCTCGTAGACTGCTTGAATCACTTTTTCAGCGTCTTTCAGGTGTTGAATTGAGCTGATAAAGTTTGGAATGAATCGCTTTGAGCACTTTCTGTCAACCTCGACGCAGCGAACGACTCCGTAGCAGTAGCGTCTGAGAATTTTGGAAAATTGCTATTTTTTCATTCAAAATTTGGATTTTTGCTGGAAATTTTCCAGTTTTTTCAGCTTTTTCAGCTTTTTCTCACCTAAAAACCTCTATCACATATTCACTTTCAGGCAATTGCCTGGCATGAGCAAGCATAAAAGTTGCCAGGCCTTGAATATCATCAAACTCCAGCGAGAAGAAGGAAACGCCATCTAGAATTTCTTTGGCTTCTTCTTCCGTCAATATAGGCGGTTCTTCCAGCATTTCTAAAACTAAAATTCGAGATTTTGATTGAAAATTCGTTGAAAATTCATTGAAAAATGCGTTGTCCTCGAGGACTCCACATCAGGAAAAGTTAGGCCACCAAGCGCTCGGACTCCTCTCGGACAAGTTATTCAATTCGTATTTACTCCACGTCTTCTTAAAATTAAAGCTTTTTTCTGGGTTTTCAGCTGAAAAACCGATAGTTTCTATATTTAAAAAAATGGCAGAACAATGGGTGTCGACTGGAAAGCGATTCTGTGAAATTTGCAAGGTAATTTTTTCAAAAAATAAATTTTTATTGAAAAAAATATTTTTTCGCCTTCAGGTCTGGTTCGGAAACAACAAAGCATCACAGGACCATCATGATCGTGGAGAGCGACACAAAGCAATGCTCCAGCAGCGGATTCGAGAGACGATGCAGAAGGGAAAGAAGCAAGAGCTGGCTGACGCCAAACTCAATGGGACATTGGCTAGAATGGAGGCTGCAGCAGCCGCTTCAATGTCTAGAAATGGAGAAGGGATCGTGGCGGGACCCAGTTTACCATCCACTGGTCTTCGGATGAATATTTTCGATCCGAACAAGCATAAAGATGTGGGGTCCATGGCAAGAGAGATGGCGTCAAGGAGGGAGGCTGGAGCCATGAAAAGAGGAGCCGCAGCACCTGCGGGAGCAGCTCCAGATCTGAAAATTAGCAAAGGAGATGTGGTATCAGCTTATAGGGATTGTGGGTTCCTTAGAAAGTTCCAAATTTTAGTTAAAAATTCAAATTTCCAGTGACCAACCCTAATGCCGCTGGACCTGCTCTTCCGGAGCACTTAGCCGTTGGATATCTCCCTGAAACTCAAACGCAATGTGCTGAAATCTCCTGGGTACGTGCTCGCAATCCAGACGGCCCTGGTCACTATTACTGGAACCTCTTCGATAATTCCACTAGATGGGACACCCCGAATCACTTCTACACCGAGCAACAGTACGAGGAGAAGTGTAGAGAGTTTGAGGAGCAGCGGAAGAAGAATTACTATGGAATGGATGAGGTGCAGGCGGTGAGGAGTGGGAAGAACGACGTCTCGGCGTTTATTAAGAGTCAATTGGCGAAGAATGGGATGGCAGAGCAGGTAGAGGCTAATCGGAAGGAGCAGAACTATACGGATAGGCCTAGGAAGGGCCAGAAGTTGACCAAGGAGGAGAAGAAGGCGTTGTGGAAGGAGAAGTGTGCAGAGAGGGAAAGGAAGAGGAGAGAGGAAGAGGCTAAGGAGGAAGAAGACGTCGAAGAAGACGATGAAGACGATTACAGTGATGAGGAGGATGTAGACGATGAAGAGGAAGAATTCGAGATCGTTGGAACCCCAGAACGTGAAGCTATGATGGACCAGGAAAAGGATATGATGCTCCAAGCTCCGCCACCTCCGCCAGAAGAAGAGGAAGCTCCAGAACCCGAAAAAGTCCCTGAAATCGGTCTAATCGAGCCTCCAAAACCGTCAATTCCGACCCCTGGCAACCCATTTGGCGCTTGGGTTCGTGTAACCAAGGAGGAGAAGCAGGAGGTCTTCGAATCTCCACTAACCGCCCGTTTCCGTGAAGAAGAGGCTCAACGAGAGGAGGAAGAGGAGAAGAAGAGGGCCGAGGAGCCGAAATTCGAGTTTGGAGAGAAAACGGCGACGGTGATGACTAAAAAGGTAGAGAAATTCATGAAAATGTGCTTTATTTTTACAAAATTGTATGTAGATTCCCATAAAAAAACCGAAAAACCACCGGTAATTAGGGTGAAATAGGCTTAAAATGGACCAAAAATCGAGTTTTGGTCGCCTAAAACGACAAAACCTAGAAAAAACTATGAAAATCGCGAAAAAACAAGGTTTTTCAAAAAATTGCCTAGATGGCCTAGTGGGTTTTTGGGCACACACGAATCTCAACGCAAGGGTTCGATTCCACTCGACGCCAAAGCTTTTTTGCTTTTGTGCTGGGCATGTTTTAGTGATTCTAGACGCTTCTAAATGTCATTTTCAGATTTTCCTGAAGTTCTGGAAATCCAAAAAACACTGAAAATCGACAAAAATTCGAATTTCGCGCGATTTTTCTCAGTAGTTGGCCTAGAAAACTCCCATTCGGCCACCAGATGAATTTTTTTCAATGATCTGCGGCGAAAAGGCGCGAAATTCAAATTTTAATAGATCATTTTCAGATTTTTCTGAAAATCTGAAATTCCAAACAACTTTGAAATATATTAAAATTTGAATTTCGCGCCTTTTTTCCGCAGATCATTGAGAAAATTCACCTGTTGGCCGAATGGGAGTTTTCTAGGTCAACTTCTGAGAAAAATCGCGCGAAATTCGAATTTTTGTCGATTTTCAGTGTTGTTTGGAATTTCAGATTTTCAGAAAAATCTGAAAATGACATTTAGAAGCGTCTAGAACCACTAAAACATGCTCAGCACAAAAACAAAAAGAGTTTGGCGTCGAGTGGAATCGAACCCTGGTGTTGGGATTCGTGTCCAAAAACCCACTAGGCCATCTGTGCAGTTTTTTTGAAAAACTCGTTTTTTCGCGATTTTCATCGTTTTTTCTAGGTTTTGGGTCGTTTCGGCTTCAAAAAAAAACACCAAAAACCGTTGTTTGGACCATTTTTATTTGAAATTCTGATTTTTGGAATTCTGAAATTCCAAAAAACACTGAAAATCGACAAAAATTCGAATTTCGCGCGATTTTTTTTTTGGGAAATAGATTTCTGCATAAAATAAAGCTATAAAATTTTTTTCAACGTTAAAAACCATCAGAATTCTATTTTCAGGTAAAAGGACCGATTGAATTCAAGAAGAAGGCTGGCGGCAGGAATATTCGCAAGCGAGAGGATTGATAATTTATTTTTAAGCTATTTTTCATCGTGTTTTGTATTTTTGATCTGAAATTCCTGGAATAATCTTTAATTTATCACCTTCTTTTCTTATGTTTTGTCTTAAAAATCGTATTTTCAAACGATTAAAATCTTTTTTCCTATCCAATTTTCAAGCTTTTTTCCCTTATTTTCCCTCCCATACAGCCCCAGAAAATGCCGGTTCGAGAGGTGTCCCGACTTCCCGAGCTCAATGAGATTCTGGAGAAATCCGACTCGAATCGGCTCATAATTGTGGACTTTTTTGCCAATTGGTGTGGTCCGTGCCGGATGATAAGTCCTGCGTTCGAGCGGCTTTCGATGGAGTTTGGAAACGCCACGTTTCTTAAAGTGAATACGGATTTGGCGAGAGGTAATAGAGCCAAAACTAGGAAAAAATCTAGAAAAATGACCGAAAAGCATCCTTAAGCTTGAAATTCCTGAAATTTTGAGCCGAAAATCATAAAAAACGGTGGAAAATGAGCCGAGTTACAGCGATTTGAAGTATTTACTGAGGCTAAAGAATCTTGTAGTTTGTAGTCACTTAGCCTCAGGAAACGCGCGTGCTGTTTTACTGAGGCTGAGCGACTACAAACAAAAAATGCTTGTTAGCCTCAGTAAAAGCGTTGGAGTGTTTTACTGAGGCTTAGGAAATCTTGTAGCCTCAGTAAAATAGCGCGCGCGCTTCCTGAGGCTAAGTGGCTACAAAATACAAAATTTTTAAGCCTCAGTAAATTCTTGAGACGTGGCATTGGAGTGGCGGCGCGGCGGCTAGTTTTCCTGAGGCTAAGAGACTACAAACTACAAAACTTGCTAAGCCTCAGTAAAAGTAATAACTAGCTCTATTTCATCTCGTTTTGCTCCATTTTCGACGGTTTTTAAGTCAAAATTTCGCAAATTTTCTATACATTCTTGAAGTGTGTAGTTTGTAGTCTGGGCTTCATGTCTCTCAGTGAATACAAACTACAAAACTTGCTAAGCCTCAGTAAAAACTTGAATTCACTGTAAATCGGCTTATTTTCAACGGTTTTAAACGATTTTAGTCTTAAGTTTTCGAGAAAAAAATTTTCTCTAGATTTCTAGCTTTATCGTTTGAAAATGATTTTTAAAGCAGTTTTTGAATTTCCAGACATCGTGATGCGCTACAGTATCTCCGCCATGCCAACCTTCCTCTTCTTCAAAAACAAGCAACAAGTGGATTCGGTGCGCGGCGCCAACGAATCCGCAATCATCAGCACTATTCGAAAACACTATTCTTCGACACCAGCCAACCCGAATGCAGCGTCAGACGAGGAAAAGAAGTTTCTGGAGAGATTCGTGGGGTACACGGAGCTTCGGAAAATGCACACTGACGAGGTGTTCAAGGCGTTGGCGAGGAGTGTGATGCCAGATGGGATCTCTGATCGTTTGGAAAACGGAGAAGACGAGAAAAAAGTACTCCAGGAGCTTCTAGATTGGTTCAAAAACGACTTTTTCACCTGGTTCGACCGCCCTACATGCCTAAAATGCACTTTAAAATGTACCACAGAAGGGTTAAACGGAACACCGACGAAAGAAGAAAAAGAGGGAGGAGCTGGAAGAGTTGAGGTCTTCATCTGCAATGGGTGTAACTCTGAAATGCGATTCCCAAGGTATAACGATCCTTCGAAGCTTCTGCAGACCCGTACTGGACGGTGTGGAGAATGGGCGAATTGTTTTGGTCTAATCCTCTCGGCCGCCGGCCTAGAAAATCGTTTTGTGCTCGACACCACTGATCATGTGTGGAACGAGGTGTATCTCAAAAAAGAGCAAAGATGGATCCACGTGGATCCCTGTGAGAACACTATGGACCGCCCGTTGCTCTACACTCGTGGGTGGAAGAAGCAGTTGAAGTACTGTATTGCTTATGGGCATGACCACGTGACAGATGTCACCTGGAGATATGTCTTTGATAGCAAGAAGCTGGTGACCCAAGAGAGAAATGAGTGAGACAAGGGGTTTTGGAGAATTTCCTCGGGAAATTGAACGCCAGGCAAATGGCCGGGGCAACGGAGGAGAGGAAGAGGGAGTTGGCGGTTCGGCGGGTGTGTGAACTGATGGGAATGATGGTTCAAGAGGCGAAAAATCAGAGGATCGGATGGGAGAAGCTCGGGGAGGATATGGGAGGGAGAACTACAGGTGAGAGGCTTTTTTCTTTGAGAAAATCGATTTTTAGTCGATTTTTACCGTTTTTTTTCAATGTAAATCGGAAAAACAATAATGAAGAATCTAGAGAAAAATGAAAAAAAAAAGTTTTTTTTTCGAATTTTCAAGATTTTTGACATTTTCAGATTTTAAAAAAAATCCCAACTTTTGCGATTTTTGAAACTTTTGATTTTTTGGGATTTTTGAAATTATCAAAACAAAAAGAAGATATATATCTGGAATTTCTGAAATTTTTAGAGTTTCTGACTATCTGAAATTACTGGATTTGGAATTCCTCGATTTTCAGGAATTTATCGGAACTCTTGAAATTTTGAAATTTTGGCGTTTTCGGATTTTCAGGAACTTTTGAATTTCTTTGAATTTCTGAACATTCCGCAGTTTCTAAATTTCGATTTTTCGAGTTTCTGGATTTCCAGGAATTCCTTGAAATTCCAAAATTTCCAGGAATTTTCGAAGTTTTGGAATTCCCGATTTTTCGATTTTTCGATTTTTTTGGAAAACTTCTGACGATCTGAAATTTCAGAATTTTTAGAAAATTGTGGATTTTTGGAATATTTGGATTTCCAAATCCCCGATTTTCTATGATTTTTCTGGAATTTTTCGAAATTTCAGTAGAAAAATTGAGGAAATAGGCTCAAAAAATACAGTAACTACTGTAATTTTTAAAGACGCAGACTAGATTTCGCTAAAAATATATTCTTTCGAAGCTGAAAATTCTAAAAAATTCAAGCCAAAAATTATTGAAAACGGTGGAGAATGAGCCAAGATACGGCAAATTTATATTTATTTGTAAGGCTAGAAANNACTTGGGATGGTGAGTACAATGAACGCCCAAGTGACGACCAAGAGGGATCTGGTCAACTGAATATCAGTATACCGGATTCCCTTCTTCTTCTTTTTCGGAGTCTTCTCCACATCAATCGAGAATCTGCTGGATATTCTCGTATAGCTCTTCAGTGTGTTGCTCGGAGCAGAAGTCTGAGTTGTTAGCACAATATCAGCAGTATTGAATGACACCGCTGGGGATCCTGGGTTCTTCCTGGAAAATGGGAACGTTGGATTCCATCTTATAAACTTTAAAAAACTAACTTGATATGGCTGTTCAATTTGCTGACAACTAGACAGTTGCAAGCAATGATCAAGACCGATGGTACCAGCATACATACAATAGTTTCCACAATAGTCATGGTCTGGTACATTCCAACGAATT
>NC_013489.2:14543830-14559971 GCF_000004555.2 Caenorhabditis briggsae | reverse complement strand
AAGCATGAGTAATAGAGATCACATTCCTTCTCGTGATCCGTCCTCTTNTGACAATCTTCATAGGGCACCATTCAAAATAATAAAGTGTGATTTTGCAACAGTTGTTGTTTACGTTTAAAGCAAACAAATGTTGCGAGAATGCGAAAAAAATCAGTATAGTTGTGTTCTGAACTCTGAGAGATGGCCTCTCTTTCCGGTTTAGAAACAACTTTTGGAATAGATATTCTTAAATTGGTAGTGACTCAAGAATCCTATGTGTTCTCTCCAATCTCACTGTTGTTTGCACTGGCACTTCTGGGAAAAGAAGGTTTTAATTCTACTGTAGCAGATACTTATTCGGCATATGGGTTTCATGATCCAGATGTTTACAATTATCTCAAAAAAAACCTGGGAGATATTTTGGTGAGAGGAGACAGCGGAGAGTTCTTAGCCTCAGTAAAAACTTCGAAACTGATTTTTTTTTTTCGCTTAAAAAATCGATTTTAATGGAATTTTCCCCGATTTTTCAGGCTCCAAAGAGTGGCGTCGTGCTCGTGGCGAGTTGGGAGACAATCCAGAAGCCCAAGTGCTCGGAAAACCGATCGAATTCAGAATCCAAAATGACGCAAACCACGTGGAATTTTCGTACGATGTGAATCGAGATTCGTACTCGCAGACGCCGGAAAAGGGCTTTGTAGCACAAACATTTGAGTGTAATAATATCCAGAGAAAGGTGGAAAACGACTGGAAAATGGTTTATTTGTGTCGAGAGGATGGGAAAAAGGAGGGAAATGTAATAATTCGAATTCTAAACATTTTATTTGGATTTATCGATTTTTTCAGATTTCCTGGCACTTCAATCTCGCTCCACTAGTCGCTACTGACTCAAAGAAAACCATCGAAAAAGTGGAAATTCGAATGGCGGGAATTCGAAAATTCGAAAATGGGAATATATTGATTATTGCGTGTTTAGGAGATGTGAATATCTGAAATTTGAGATTCCCCAATCGATAACCTAATTTTTAGACTTGCATGAGAATTCCAGCCAGTGGAAACTTGACAATTGAGGACCCGAAACCGGAAGTTTTGAAAATTACGGTAAGTTTTGAAAGATTTGGCGCGAAATTTGAAATAATTTGAATCATTTCCAGGTCACCCTGTCTGGCGGTGAGAGAAACCAAGCATTCCAGCATGCACAGCTCTTCAGAACCGAAAAAGATGACGTGGCAGAAGCGACGGAGAGTATGGTCGTCAGAGTGTACATGAAGTGATAATTATAATTTTTCGCCTGCTTTTTTGTTATTTATTTAGGGATAAGTGTCCTTTTTTTGGGTTTTTTGTATGATATGATTCTTAGTTGCGGGATTTCAATGTAATTTATCATTGCTTTAAACATGCACACTTTTAAGAGAAAGGAATTTATCAAATTTTCCAAAAAAAAAACTCAATACAATTAATTGGGATAGCTTTAGTTCGAATCGACCCATCCGTCAAAACAAAAAAATAAATAAATTGCCGTTTTGAAGCTCTTCAAATGCCCCAACTTTTTGGTCTGCAATGGAATTGGAGGCTGAAAAAATGAAATATACCTTAACAATTATTTTTGGTTGGAGCAAGTTACAACTTTCAATGATACAAATCTGTCTTTGAATTGCTTCATCAATGTTTCTCGCTGCAAAGAAAAAATATGTATAAAATGGAGAAACTTTGATCTCAAATATCTCATTTTCTGTAACAGATATCAAAAGTGGTTAACTGATAAATTACTTATTATAATGTCAGCAACATTTTATCAGTTGACATATTTTTAATATCTTTCACAGGAACTGAGATATACGGGCTCAAAGTTTGAAGTATTTATGGTAGCCACCTTGAGGTATTGTATTTTAAACGGCTCAAACTCTTATCACTGATAGTAAAATTCATGGATTTATATATCATTTTGTAGACCTTAGACAGAACTTCAAAATGATATACAAAACTATAAATTCTGGATTTTGAGAAAACGCGTTCAGACGATTAAAGTATATCGCATACGGCTCATGCCGTCTAAAGAAGGGAGCCTCAACTTCGAGTCGATTTATCTAGTTTTCTGTAAAAGATATCAAAAAGTGGTCCACCTAAAAATTACGTATCATATTATCAGCAACAGTTTACTAGTTGACCACTTCTTGATATCTTTTACAGGAACCGAGATAAATCGATTCAAAGTTGAAAGTTAGGGGGGGGGGGGGCACCTAGAGCTACTGTATTTAGAGCGGCTCCTTTACCAAACTCTTGCAACTAAAATATACTTTTGTTTATATCATTTTGTAGAGCTTAAAAAGAGCTACAAAACGATATAAAAACAAAAACATCAGGGTTTTGAGAACAACGCGTTCAGACGATTAAAGTATCGCATGCTACCTAGAACTACGTGCATTAAAGGTGTCTCAATTGCGAACCCATAGATCTAATTTCCTGTGGGAGATAGCAAAAAAATTGCAACTGATAAATTACTTATCATAATGTCAGCGATATTTTATCAGTTGACAACTTTTTGATATCTTTTATAGGAACCGAGATAAATTGGCCTAAAGTTGAAAGCTCAATTTCAGGTGCCATTTTTTAAAATATTGATAAAAGATTAAGCCTTACCTTAAAGCTCAAATAAAATATTCGGTTTTTGAACAAAATTTTAGAAAAAGAATGAGATCTAAAAGAAAAAAAAATTAATATATATATATTTTTTTTTTGAAAGTCATACCTTTCAAACCCATCAAATTGCTACAGTAATAGATGAATATAGGTTATACAATAGAAATTTCCAAAGAATCAAAAAAAATTTTTAAAAAAAATAGACATCCTAAATCAGACGGTTGTAATTAAAGAAAGAGGGTTAATAGAAGATAGAATAGTTAAACAAAACGGTTTCTTAAAAAGAGAAAAAAGTGGGCGGAGCCTAAAGGAATGGTCATTTAGCGCCAAGGTCATTTTCTCGATTGATATTTCTCTAAACTGGTTTAGAAGTTTGATAAAGTGGCCAAAAGTTTGGGGACGAATTTTTCGAAAAATGGGCAATTTTCAGAAGTTTCCACTTTGGACAGTCTGGATGAAATGTTAAAATGGTCCTGGAAGTTCGGGATCAGGTTTTTCTGAATCACAAATGATATTTTATCAATATCAGCAAAAAACCCTATCAAATTTCTTCTATTTTCAATAATTTTAGGTCCAACGAAGTTTAGTATCTAAACTGCCAATTTTTAGATGATTCTGTGAAACAACCATAACTCGGTCAATTTTTGAGCAATTCGAAAAAGTTAAAATGATTTGAAATGGTCAATTTTGGGTCTCACCGCGAATACTTTAAAACCACCGTAACTTGGTCAGTTTTCGAACGATTTCAAAAATTCAGAACTATTCGAAATCCTCAGATTATGAGCTTTGAAATGAGTATAATTTCGACCAGCTTCCGGAAACTTGGAAATTTTTTGATCCCAAAATTTTTGGGTCTCACCACGAAAACAATAAAACCACCGTAACTTGGTCAGTTTTTGAGCAGTTTCAAAAATTCAAAACTATTCAAAATCCTCAAATTATGAGCTTTGAAATGAGTATAATCTTGACAAGGTTCTAAAATATATAAATTTTTGGGTCTCACCACGAAAACTGTAAAACAACCGTAATTCGGTCAATTTTTGAGATGTTTCTGAAATTGTTTTCTGCAATTTTTCGTAAAATGTGATGTTTGATGTATACAAGCTACCAAAATTCCATAACAATTTCAATTTTTAAAGAACAGTTTCAAAAAAAGAGTAAAAAATAACAGTAAATCTCCGGTTAATCCCTTTTTTCGGGTGTCTGTCCATCATCGAAAAAATGTAAAAATCACATCATTTTTTTTCCGGTTCAATGTTACCAAACCGAAGATTACAACTTCGATTTATCTCCTTTTTCACTATTTTCGCCATATTTTGTCTATTTTATTCGGATTTTCGAAAATTTGAATTTTCGAAAATTTCAAATTTCACTGAAATTATTATTTTTTCTACCACAAAAAGTTCTACAAAAATCCCAAAAACCCCGAAACTCTATAAATTACTAAATTGGGAAAAACGAGAATCCGAGAAACGACTCAACAAAATTGATGATTTGATTCGGGTGAATTTGAATGTGAGGAATTTGGTGGCCTCGTTTTTTGTGGCCTAGAAAAAACTCGGCTATTTAGGTTCTTCCACGTCGAAAATCCAACTTGTCAGCTGTCGAACTTTGCACTCAGAATCCATCTCCATGTCTTCCAAGCCTCAAGGATTTTGAGGGGGAAATTCGGGTAGAAATTTTATTAAATTTAAAATAATTGTAATTTTTTTCAAAATTTTTGAAAAGTTGACAGTTCATACTACAAACTACAAAAAATCTATAAATTTTGAGCCAGAAATAACGAAAAACGGTTGAGAATGAGCCGAGTTACAGCGATTTGAAGTTTTTACTGAGGCTTACACTTTTTTTGTAGTTTGTAGTCGCTTATCCTCAGGAAAATCTTCAGAGCACGGTAACTCGCTTTATTCTCAACAGTTTTTGATGGTTTTTGGCTCAAAATTTCTATCTTTTTTTTTGTAGTTTGTAGTTTGTAATTTTCGGCCTTTCTAAAAATCAAATTTGTGAAATACTATGTTTAAGAAGAACCTGTTTTTGAACTTCTGGAATGTTTAAAAAATTAAAAAATGACTACAAACTACAAACTTTTTAAACCCATGATACTCAGCGCAAAATTCCAGAAACTTTGAGCCAAAAATCATCAAAAACAGTTAACAACAAGCTGAAATACAGCACTTTAAAGTTTTTACTGAGGCTTAGAAAGCGTTCTAGTTTGTAGTCACTTAGCCTCGGTAAAAACTTTAAAACGCTGTAACTCGCTTTATTCTCAACAGTTTCTGATGGTTTTTGGCTCAAATCTTTTGGCAATTTTTCTGAAACTTTGCCCTGAAGTTAATTTTCAAAAAATGGAAAAATTTTCGAAAAAAAAGTCAAAAATATTTTTTCTTTATTTTCAAATCTGATCTATTTTTTAGACCGCCCCTCGCTATCAACTATCCACATGTGTTGTTCAAAAATCCATGAGTACTGTAATGACATCAATGTTCTGCTATTTGAGGGACGAAAAAAAGTTTATTGGGAATCATCGGGAATTATTAAAGGATTGGAAAATTATACGATTTTGTATGTTTAAAAATGAGTTTCGAAATTTGGGAGGTATTCAGAAGAAATTCAAAGTGAGCAATGGTTTTTCTGGAAATTCAAAAATCAATATTTTTAGCTTCCCACTCCAAACAACTGGACTCATATCATGATGGTTCGACACCCATTCGAGCGATTTGTGTCTGGATTTGTTGATAAGTGTTATAGGTACAAACTACAAAACATTTTGAGCAAAAAATCATTAAAAACAGTGGAAAATGAGCTGAGATACAGCGCTTTGTAGTTTTTACTGAGGCTAACGAGGTTTTCTAGTTTGTAGTCACATAGCCTCAGGAAAACAGCATGCGGAAACGCGCATGCGCAGGCGCGTTTACTGAGGCTAAGTCGCTACAAACTACAAGTTATTATTAGCCTCAGTGAAAACTGGAATCCACTAAGGCTAATATTAATCTGTAGTTAGTGCCTACAAACTAAAAAACCTTGCTAGCCTCAGTGAACACTTAAAAGAGCCATCTTTGCAGGAAACACGCCTTATGTTTCACTGAGGCTTAGAGACTACAAACTACAAAATGTTCTAAGCCTCAGTAAAGTTGTGAGCGAAAATTTAAAATCGCTGTAACTCGGCTCATTTTCAACCGTTTTTGATGATTTTTGGCTCAAAATTTCTCTCAGAAAACCAGTAATTCAAAAATATTGCAATGGCTGCGCTCGGAACCTCACCTGTTTCATGGAGACCGAATTAGCGAGAATGTGGGGTCAAATCGAGCGTGGAAGCTTCCAGAAAACCTACGAAGACCGGCATTTTTTCCCGCAAAGCTGGTAAGAGACTACAAAGACTACAAAAACTACAAAGACTACATTAAATTTCAGGCGGTGCAATCTTCATCAATATTTTCAAAACTTTACATTCATCCCTTATTCTTCCTCTCATAATTTTTCAATTACCTCAAAATTATTTCCCATTTTTCGAGAACATTCTGTTCCTGAATCCTCTCTGACTTATATCCAAACCGCCTTATCATCTGGCCGAACCGCCCATAGTACTGTAGATTCAAAAGCCACGTCATTCATCGAAAAACGTCTCAGGTCTAGTCCGTATCTCATGGAATTGCTTGTCAAAATGTTTTATCACGATTTTGTGCTGTTCAATTTCACACTTCCCGCCATATAATAAAAATGTTCTGTAGTTTGAAGTCAAAATTACAGATGTTTTGAGACAAAAAATCATCGAAAACGGTTGAGAATGAACCGAGTTATAGCTCTTTGAAGATTGTACTGAGGCTTAGAAGCTTTTTTAGTTTGTATTCTAGAATTTTGAGCTAAAAATCATTAAAAAAGGATTGAAAATGAGCAGAAATACAACGATTTGAAATTTTCACTCACAAATTTACTGAGGCTTAAAACATTTTGTAGTTTATAGTCACCTAGCCTCAGTAAAACCTTCAAAGCGTTGTATATCGGCTTGTTCTCAACCGTTTTCGAAGGTTTAAAAAAAAATTTCACTAATGAAGATATTTGTAGTTTGTAGTTATTAAGAAATTCAAGGTTTTTTGAGAAACCATCTTGGAAACTTGGTTTCTCAAAAACACGATATTTTTCAAATCTGAATTTTGCAGGAGATTGAAAACTTGTAAACTACTGCTTGAAAAACTAGAAATTTTGAGCCAAAAATCATGAAATACGGTCCAGAACAAGCGGAGTTAGAGCGTTTTAAAGTTTTTATTGAGGCTAACATGTTTTTCTAGTTTGTAGCCACTTAGCCTCAGGAAAAAAATCATGCGCGTTTCCTGAGGCAGAAAAACTACAAACTACAAATTGCTGTTAGCCTCAGTAAAAACTTCAAAGTGCGCTAACACAGCTTGTTTTCGACGGTTTTTCATGCTTTTTTGAACATTTTAATTATTTAAAAATGAGGAAACGCAGAAAATTCGAAAAAGTTGAGTAATTTGAAAAATTATTAGGTTAATTATAGTCAATTTGAACATCTGGAATTCGATTCAAAATTTTTATTAAAATTATCCAATTTTCAGATTCCCAGACTTCCCAAAAAATGTTTCAAAACTAAACTCTAGCAGAATCAATTACTACAATCTACAATTATTGTAGAACATCTTCAGTCAGCAAAAAACGTCTCTATCTCCAGCAGTTTCTGTTTTTGTCTCAAAAAAATGTCACAAAATGTATCATACTTTTCGTAAAATCTGGTTTTCTTTGCTACTTTTTTCCCCATTGGCAGCGGGGGATTAGGAATCCCAAGGAGGTGGATAATCTACCCGTTTCACCCATTTTTCCCTCTTTGTTTCCAAAAACAGTGTACCCCCCGCCCGTCTCAGATTCATTTCCCTCCTCAAAAATGGCCGCGACGGCGTTCGCTGAAAATATTCTAGTGATTTCCTCAATTTTTCTGATTTCCACTGTTTATTTGGTGGTTTCCATACCGGTTACACATGTGGATAGCGCTGGGGAGGAGGTTTGTATTTTCAGTCGACTACAAAAGTACTTCAAACTTTTTCGATTTTATTGAAATTTCCAGAATATACTAAACAAAACTAGAGCTTCATTTTTTTAGTTGACAACTTTTTCGAAAAATTAGGTCCTGAGGAGATATGCCATATAAAAAAGGACGTACTTTGAGGCGCGCTCACCCTAGCGAGGGAGCAGTCGTCAAAAAAGAGGGGCACTTCCACGTGTCTCCTCGGGACCTAATTTTCAGGAAAAATTGTCAACTACAAAAATGAACACCTCGTTTTTTTGAGTATATTCTGAAATTTCCAGACACATTGAATAAGTTCTAGTCAATTCTGAACCCAAAAAATGCTATTTCTTTTCGATGTTCGCGGAAAAACCAAAATCTTGGAACAATTACAAAAGTATTTCAAACTTTTTTAATTTGTTTGAAATTTTCGAAATATACTAAACAAAACTAGAGCTTAATTCTCGTAGTTGACAACTTTTTTGAAAAATTAGGCCCTGGGGAGGTGGAAGAGGGCCTAGCGCGCCACCCCTTTTATGTGACTGCGCGCGCAGCCGCCAAGGCGCCCTTACTTCCAAGTGGCATATCTCTTCAGGACTTAATTTTCAAAAAACATAGTCAACTACGAAAATGAAGCCCATAACTTGTTTAGTGTAATCTAAAACTTTCAGACAAATTGAGAAAGTTCTAAGAATGTAACTTCTTATCCGAATATGTTTTTTTCGATTTCAGGCTGCTGAAGAACAGCTGAAAACGAAAATTTTGAAGCTATTGGAAAGTACTTCAAACTGAACAAATTTTTATGAAAGTTTCGAAACGCACTGAACAAAACTAGAGCTTCATTTTTGTAGTTGGCAACTTTTCCCGAAAATCAGGCCCTAAGGAGATATGCCACGTGGAAGTGAGAGCGCCATGGAGGCTGCTCGCTCCGCCACCTAAAAAGGGGGTGGCGCGCTAGGACCACTTCCACGTGGCGTATATCCTCAGGGCCTAATTTTTTGAAAAAATTGTCAACTACAAAAATGAAACTCTAGTCTTGTTTGATATATTCTGACATTTTCAAATACATTGAAAAATTCTGAAACACTTTCGTAAACTTTTATAATTTTAGCAAAAACATGGAGTATTGTATTTGCTTCAAACTTTGATCCCAAATATCTCGATTCCTGCAAAAGATTTTTAAAATGTGTCAACTGATAAAATGTTTGTGATATTGTGATGAACAATTTATCTGTGAACAAAATTCTGATATCTTACACAGGAATTGAGATAATTGAGCTCAAAGTGAACGGATTGGCTCATACATTGTTTTTTTGTTTCAGAAGTACAGTGCCGCTCCAAACAACACCCCAATCTCAAAAGTCTACATTTTCGGTCGACCCATTTATATCAGAGAGCCATTTGTTATTCCACAAAGAAACGTTTCGGAAAATGTGAGTGGAAAGTTGATGTTCGGGATTCTAGAATTTTCGAAAAATTAAAATTCCAAAGAATTTCGGAAATTTTGAGCCAAAAATCACCAAAAATGGTTGAAGATGAATAGAGATACAGCGATTTGAAGTTTTTACTGAGGCTAAGAGACTACAAACCACAAACATCTCTTAGCCTCAGTAAAAACTTCAAAGCGATGTATCTCGGCTCATTTTCAACCGTTTTCGATGATTTTTGCTTTAAAATTTCTAGAATTTTTCAAATAATTCTTCAGATCGACTTCTCGAAACTATTCGATCAATCCAAACTCCGTAAAAACCGTGCATCCTATACCGAGGAACAAGGCCGTCAAGGAAATCAGCCAGAACAAGGTCGATATAATACGAATTCCTATCAAAATGGTTACAAACAACCGGCTGACGAGTACGCTGATGAGTATCCATGGCCAGGCAAATACCCCCTGAGACAGTGTTATACAGAAACCAGTGGTGAGTAGAGTACTGCAAACTACAAAAAATTCCAGAAATTTTTAGCTAAAAACCATTAAAAAACGGTTGAAAATGAGCCGAGATACAGCGATTTGAAGTTTTCACTCACAACTTTACTGAGGCTTTGCAAGTTTTGTAGTTTGTAGCCTGAGTAAGACAAAGAACGTTCCCTGAGGCTTCTCAAAGTTTTCACGGAGGCTGACAAGGTTTTCTAGTTTGTAGTCGCTTAGCCTCAGGAAAACAGCATGCGCGTTTCCCGAGACTACAAACTACAATAATTCCTAAGCCTCAGTAAAAACTTCAAAGCGCCGTACCTCGGCTCATTTTCAACCGTTTTTTTATGATTTTGGGTCAAATTTCCCAAATTTTCAGGCTACATGTGCTGCAACCTTCATCTGGAGAAGGTAATCCATAACGCTACTCAAAAAATGAAAGAATCCAAAGCCTGTAATCTCCAAAAAATGGCCACAATGCTTGCGGATGTCACTGAAGACGTTTTTGGCACGGATTTCGAAGCGGTCGCCGCCGTCGGCGATTTCGCTTCAAAAATCCATTTCTATTCGGACTACGTTTGTAAAATGCAGAGAGATGGGCGGACTATTCTGGTCTATGCGACGCCTAGCAGACATAATGGTACAGGAAAATACTCTAATGATAGAAATGGTAATGGTGGTAATGGTAATGGTAAAAACGGTGGAAATTATCTTGTAACCCCTTATACACTATGATAATTTCTATTGTTTTCCTTTTTTTCTGTAAAATTGAAAATTTGAAAAATGACTACAAAAGAGAATTTAAATAAATTAACTGAATTTTTGAATGAGAAACAATACAAAATGGGGGAAAATGGTAGGAAAAATGAGAATCGACAGAAATAATCACTGGAAAAGTCAATGAAGATATCACTTCAAACTAATTGACATGATTTGAATCGTTTCACGGGGACGGCCACTTCGCTCGAATGTCGGCACCTGATTGACGCGTTGGACCACACTCATTCCGGCGGTTACCTAAAAAATTGAGGGATTTGAAATTACTGTAGATTACTGTAGAAATTTTCAATCTTGCAATATTTTTCGAATTACTGGTTTTCTGAATTTTTTAATACTTAAAATTCTAGAACTTTTGAGCCAAAAATCATCAAAAACGGATAAAAATGAGCCGAGATACAGTGGACTTGAGTTTTCTTGAGGCTAAGAGACTACAAACTACACAATTTTCTTAGCCTCCGTAAATTTTTTAAAACAATTTTTGCAGAAAAATCGGAAAAGTGGAAATCGAAAGAGCCCAAAATGGCTTAAAACAGGTGTTTAGAATGAAGTGCTCGGATGGCCGAGTGGGATTTTCAACGAAAAATTTGGATCTAGGGGTTATTGGTTCGACCCCCACCGGTGGCAATTTGTTTTAAATTTTCTTTTTCGGGGTTTTCAAACGCGAGAAATTCAAAATTCGATATGAAAAAGTGCAAAAAATAGTTTTTAGGCAATTTTCAGCCAATTTGACCAATAAATTGATCCATAATTGCTATTTTTCCGGTTTCAATGATTATTTTTAAAAAATCATACCTCTCCAAACAAGGTATTCTTTCCATCCAACCAATCAGCTGGACACACAGTAATAAAGAACTGTGATCCATTGGTATTTCCACCGCCCGCATTCGCCATCGACACTTTGAACGGCTTGTCGTGCCGGAGACGTGGATGGAATTCGTCCTCAAAATCTTCACCCCAAATCGATTCTCCGCCTGTTCCTTTGCCAGTCGGATCTCCAGTTTGAATCATAAACGATTTGATGACACGATGGAACGTCAGACCGTTGTAGTATCCACGACGAGAGTGCGTACAGAAGTTCTCGACGGTTTTCGGGCATTCGTCACCGAATAAACGAATTGTGATGTCTCCAAATGAGGTGTGAATGACGGCTTCCTTGTTCAGCACCTTCTCTCCTCCTTCCGTCTGAAAATTCGGGATTTTTTTTCCAGGAAAAGCGCGTGATTTTTTAATGAAGCATGAAGCCAACACTGCAAACTACACTTAAGAAACAAGATTGTACAGAAATTTCGCGAAATTTTGACCGAGAAACCGTCGAAAATGGAGCAAAATTAGCCAAAATAAAGCTAGTTGAAAGTTTTACTGAGGCTTATAAGGTTTCGTAGTTTGTAGTCACTTAGCCACAGGAAACACGCTTTATGTTTTACTGAGGCTAAGTGCCTACAAACTAGAAAACCTTCCTAGCCTCAGTAAACATTTTAAAACGAATCATTTCAGTTTCAAGATTTTACTGAGGCTTAGAAACTGCAAACTACAAAAATCTCCTAAGCCTCAGTAAAAACTTCAGCGCTTTCTATCTCGGCTTATTTTCAAGCGTTTTTAGTCATTTCTGGCTCAAAATTTCTGGATTTTATTGTAGTTTGTAGTTACTTTATTTTCAAAACCAAATTTTACTAAAATTTCCAAAATTTTGCTGTAAAAACCGTTGAAAACGAACGAAAACCAGTCAAGAGAAAAGCTTTTACTGAGGCTTGAAACACTTTGAAGTTTGTAGTCTCTTAGCCTCAGTGAAATTCCAGTTTCGCTTGAGGAAAGTTACTGAGGCTAGTGACTACAAACTAGAAAATTTACGCTAGCCTCAGTAATAGCTTTGAAGCACTCAGGAAACGCGCGTTGTTTTACTGAGGCTTAGAAACTACAAACTACAAGAATTTCTAAGCCTCAGTAAAACTTCAAATTGCCGTATCTCGGCTCATTTTCAACCGTTTTAGATGATCTTTGGCTCAAAAAAAGGCTTACATCCAACGCAGTCAATAAGTCCTCCTTCTTCGGTCGCTCATTGAACACATCTCTTCCCGACACCGACGGATTTCCCTCGTCATCCTCCACATTGAATGGTTCCGTATTCGTGAAGAGATAGAATCGATTCTTGCGAAGTGCACAGCAAACCATCAACGGATCCGGGTCGGTTTTCTTGTTAAGCGTCGGATTATCAGCTGCCGCCGTCTCCAAAGTGATCGCAGCGCCTTGAAGTTTGGATCGAATGTCCGGGAGGGCATTGCAAAGGGAAACAGCCACAAATCGAATCGATTCGTCTCTTCCGATGGTTCGGGAGACCTCTTTTGTGTACAGATTGTAGACTTTGACACCAATCGGCGTGGGATACAGTAGGAAATTTCCAGATTCATCGAAACATAGTTTTGAGTATTTCAGAGAGTTTTTCTTATCCTTATCCATCTCTTTCTCAGCTGCTAGTCGTCTAGACCATTCCATGTGTTGTAGCCCATAATTCTTGTTCTCCTTTGCCTCGATTTGATATCTGTGAGTCGTTTCGTCAATCGTCACTATCAATTTTCCGGTTTTGACATTGAAAACTCGAACTTTACGATCTTCAGCGAATGTGGCGAGTTTTATTCCGGATGGGTCGAAAGCAGCGCACACTGGAATCGTTTTGGCTTTTACGAAATCGTACAAATCGGTCTCCAGCTTATATTCCCAGGAGAGCTTGGATTGGGGAAACTCGAAATCACCACGATCTCCACTCCAGCATTCGATGATTCCGGATTCGTCGATGGAGACAATCATATCGAGACTTTGGCTGTACTGAAAGAACAGGGATGGTTTTTAGGGAATGTCAGGCTCTTTTTCGACATTTCCGTGATTTTAAAGGAAAAAACTGGGTTATTTTCAGTGAATTTTTCGACTTTTTTGCATTAAGATGAAGAAACAACTTTTGAGACTAGAAAAACGCATCGAAAAACAGTATGAGAGCCCTTCGAAGTCCCTTTCAGCGTTTTTTTTTCAGATTTTTGTTGATTTTCCTTCTAGATACTTCAAAAAAACCTGAAAAATTCTGAAAAAAAACTGAAAATTCCCAAAAAATTGTGATTTTTCACAATTTTTCGAAAGAAAAATGGATTTTTACTTTGATTTTTTTGCAAAAATTTTAGACCTTTTCAGCTTTCACGTGGTTGCAACAGGGTACATGCAAATTTGAATTCTCAGGGCTCTTGGGCGCGTTGCGCCGCGCGACGCGGCTGTAAACTACAAAGGTTTTCTACAATAACCTACAGTAACCTTGAACACTACAAACTACAAAGGTTTTCTACAATAACCTACAGTAACTTTGAACACCATCCCATCAAATTTCAGACAAAAAATTCGGAAAAATGGAAGAAGAGTCTTCAAAAATAGCTGAAAACCCGAAAAAGGTCTAAAAATGTTGCAAAAAATCGAGGAAAAAATTCCTATTTTTCGGATTTTTCCGATTTTTGTTCTCTATTTTTATGGAAAATCTGCCTGACTTTCAGCGAATTTTACGTTTTTCGACTATTTTGAAGGTTTACAAACCTCGATAGCTCTTACGGGTGTCGAATGAAGCTTATCCTTAACACAAATCGGCGTTGCCGACGCCTTTCCATCGACCACAATCACTTTTCCCGAATCCGCAGCGCCAATCGCAAGATGAGCAGTCGGATCGTTACTTTGGTGCACCCACATCGCGGTTTTTGGCGGAAAATCGAGTTTTATCATGTTAATCATGTCGAAATTCTCAATATCGAACACTTTTACTGATTTATCCGCTTCACAGACTGTCGCCAGCAGTGTTCCATCGATATTAGCACAAATGTGAGAGAATTCGCTCAAATGGCACCGGAAGTGTTTGACGAACTCGACGCCTTCTGAATGCTTCTTTTTCCAGAACTTCAGATGACCATCCACGCTGGCAGTGATGATAAAATCGGTTTTGGTGGCGATCACATGGGAAATGGTGTCTCGATGCATGAAGGACTTCTCGTATTGAGAAGATGATGGAATTGAGCGTAGGAATTCGGATTCGTGCTTCAATTGAGCCTTTTTAGGCTGTTGTTGGTCTTCTGGGAGGTCCTGGGCTGGTCGTTTAGGCTTTTTTGGGGACGGTTCCTTGAACACAGGCTCTGAAGTCGATGGCGCCTTATCATCCTCCATTTTTTCTGAAAAAACGCTGAAAAACAAGAGATTTGAGCTTGAAAAACAGATTTAACGAAAGAAAAAACAGTCAGAAGCCCAAATTATGGGAGAAAAATATTTAAAATTTTCGACTTTTTTTCTGGCCGAAAACATGGTTTCTCATGTTTCCACCTATTTTTTTTCAATTCAAAACTATTTTTAATCGTATTCTCCAACTTTTACAGCGAAAAAGCTTCGAAATCCCTTGAAAAATGAGAGAAAATCACTGAAAAAAACTCTGAATTCCGAAAAATGCGGTGTCGATTTACGATAGACCGGGCGCGCATGCGGGATTTCGGAGTGTCGTTGCGAGATTTCTCAGCGAATTTCTAATTTTTAAAAGCCAATTTTCTCACACAAAATTCATAAAAGAAAGGGGTTTTCCAGAAAAATGGATTACCTAAACCAGATGATTGATGAAAATGAAGATATTGTGTATCGAAATCGAATCAATCCGCCATCGTATGGCCGCGTTTTTCCAACGACCCAAAGTCAAGGACCAGCCGGACCTTCCAGCTCCAGTAATCGAAGAAATCCAGAAGAAGAAAGACCTATTCACAGCGCTGAAAACAGGGATATTCCACTCAATGCACAAGCGGAATGGGATTTGAACGATGCGCTTCGGGCTTCTATATCAAAAAAGCAAAGAAATCAGAATTCTAGAAATCCCAGAAGCTCCAGATACCGTCATGAAGACGATGGAGATGAAGAAGACGTTCCACAAGCGAAATGGAATAAACTAGAAGCGGATTTAAAGGAATTATCGATTTTTCTGAAAAGCCAACAGGCCGAAAAAGCGCTGGAGACTCGTCCGGATAAAAAATACAGGAATCTTGTGGAAAGCGAAAAATCGATCAAGATTTTCAGCAAAAAAGATTCGGGATATCGAATTTTGCAAGAGCAACGAAGCGAGAAAGAGCAGCTGGAAATCGATTTTTCGAATTTCGAAATGCTGAAATTCGCATTTTCAAGACATCCAGAAGTTCTGAATATGGATTGGAACCCGATGGAAGTGCAGATTTTTTACAAAATTGACCGATTTATTGGGGATAATGAAGAAACTGCGTTTAGACAAGGTTCTCATCAGAAAATACAGAAAACTTGCGAAATTTTGATCTTAAAATCATCGAAAACAGAGAAAAATGAGCCGAAATAGGGCTAGTCGAAGTTGTACTGAGGCTTAGAAGGTTTTGTAGTTTGTAGTTACTTAGCCTAAGTAAAATTTTGCTTTCTTTCAGGAGATTTACTGAGGCTAAGCGACTACAAACTACACAACTTACTTAGCCTCAGTAAAACTCTGTCAAATAAGGGCGCTTACTGAGGCTAAGCGACTACAAACTACAAAAGTCCCTTAGCCTCAGTAAGTTCTTGAAACGTGGCACTGGAGCGGCGGCTAGTTTTACTGAGGCTAAGCGACTACAAACTACACAATTTTCTAAGCCCCAGTAAACATGTTATCACAGGTAAAATGCGAACCGGTCCGTTACGGACGCTTCGCGTTCGCGCGCGGTTGAAATAGGAACCGCATACGCGAACCGTTTTCAGTAAATAGCAGTACATTATTCGGATTGATCCGTATCCTGTCCGTTCGCGAGCTCCGTATCCGATCCGAT
>NC_013489.2:14519170-14543782 GCF_000004555.2 Caenorhabditis briggsae | reverse complement strand
GTACATATTCGGATTGATCCGTATCCTGTCCGTTCGCGAGCTCCGTATCCGATCCGATTGCGAATCATGACTAAACGGATCCTATTGCGAATCAAATGTTTTATTGAGTTCGCAAACGGATCCGTTTGGTCATGATTCGCAATCGGATCGGATACGGAGCTCGCGAACGGACAGAATACGGATCAATCCGAATAATGTACTGCTATTTACTAAAAAAGGTTCGCGCACGGTCCGTATGCGGTTCCTATTTCAACCGCGCGCGAACGCGGAGCGTCCGTAACGGATTGTTCGCAAATCACCTGTGTATGCGTTTACTGAGGCTTATAAACTACAAACTACGAAAATCCCTTAGCCTCAGTAAAACTTTAAAAAGCCATAAAAAAATAATTTAGACTACAAACTACACGAGAAAGTACAGAAAATTTGCAAAAATTTGATCTAAAAACCGTCAAAAACGGAGCAAAATGAGCCGAAATATGGCTAGTTGAAGGTTTTACTGAGGCTTATCAGGTTTTGTAGTTTGTAGTTTCTTAACCTCACAACCTTGTCAGTAAAACATGGGAGGTTTTTACTGAGGCTAACTTCCTACAAACTACAAAATATTATTAGCCTCAGTAAAAATTTAAAATCGCCGTATCCCGACTCATTCTCAACCGTTTTTAATGATTTTTGGCACATTTTTTTGCTAATTTTTTTGTAGTTTGTAGTCTCTTATTGTCGAATTTAAAAAAGTGGGACCTGAAAATTTGAAAGGCGTAGCTTTTTTTGATCTACGAAAAAGTGCGGCAAAAACATTATATTTCAGAATTTCGGCTCGTTCGAGCTACTTTCGCAATTAAGTTTGGTTTTTTGATGAAAAACAGATTCTAAAGATGCTAGCGATCATTTTCCTACCAAGAAATCTAAATTTTGTTCAGAAAATCCCACTAAATTCAAAGAAATAAGTTTCGTTTACTACCGTAGTGTTTCTGGGGCAAGGCCTCGAAAATTGACCGGGAACCGCCCGCGAAACTTCCCAGGTCCCACTTTTTTTAATTCTACAATAGCCTCAGTAAAAATAAAATACTGTATTTTTTCCAGGAGCTCTCTCCGTGGCGATGGATTTCGAGAATTTTCCACCGAATTTGACATGGCGGGGGAGTGGAAACAAGGGTTTGGTCATGCTGAGACCAGTAGTAATTGGTGAGTGTGGGTAATTAGGGCTAATTAGACTGTTTTAATTAATCAAAAAAAATTGAAATTTTCCAGACGGCGTCGCTGTTCTGAATGCCACCTTGCCAGACGATTCACCACAACCATTCTATGGAATTGCACCAGAAATGCCGATTTATCAGGAAATTTTGGTAATCTTATTTTGTTTACTGAGGCTTACAAACTACAAACTACAAAAAAATGAGCAAAAAAACATAATTGAAAATGGTTTTTACATCAAATTTTCTGTACTTTCTCGTGTAGTTTGTAGTCTAAATTTAATTTTATCCAAATTTTCCAGAATCTTCCTGTCAAAGCGGTCTTCGATGTAATCATGAATTTTGTGATTCGTGGCCATAAGACCTGTGTTTTTCTGCCGAAATACTACAAAAACTACATTACCCCCGGTAGAATTTCGAAGGTTGATGATTTGGTGGTTTTTCGAAAACTGATTGATTTGGGATTAATCAAATTTCTGGAGAATCGAGAGGGTCGAGAATCGTGGAACTGGTTTTTGGAGATTTCCAGAATTGTCGATCAAACTGGATCGGTTTTTGTGTCGAGTTTGGAGTATCGTAGGAAGCCAGAAGACCAGAAATATGAAAAACCATCGGATAGAATTATTCAACCCATTTTCTGGAATACATTTGATCGGGTGATGGTTCTGGAACCTTCGATTCGGTATAAGGATGAAAATGATAATAGTTTTAGGACTATTACAGCGGAGCAGGTGTGTATTGAAGGTCAAAATGTGCAGAGAAGCATGTAGATTCGTATAAAAATGAAGAAAAATCGTTTTGAAGTTTTACTGAGGCTTAGGATTTTTTGTAGTTTGTAGTCTAAGCCTCAGTGAACCATTGGTTTTTTAGAGATTTGATATTTTCAACCTTTTTAATGCAAATGACAATAAAAAACAAAAAGAAATCAAAGATCCGAAGATAAAGCTTTTTACTGAAGCTTAGGATTTTTGTAGTTTGTAGTCTAAGCCTCAGTAAAAAGTTCTACATCGCTCGAAATTCTTCAGAATGTCTCATTTTTCGTCGGTTTTTCCTTAAAAATTGTTATTTACTGGTATTTTTTGTAGTTTATAGTCTTGATATTTGGCCCTTAAAAACTTTAAAATTTAAATTTCAGGTCCTCCAATTCGCTGAGCCAGACGACGAGAGAGCTCAGCTCGGCGAGCAGCTCTACCTGGATAAACAAATCGAATTGATTTGTCATTTGTGTCAGTTATACCCAACAAAATCCATGCACAAAGTCAGCATTCAACAGCTACTTCATTTGGTAGTTCGCGCCAATTCAAATTTCGACATGCCTGGAATGAACCTGGAAACGTACTTGGGGATGTGTGAACGATTCGGGAATCATCAGAATGATGCGGAGGATTGTGTTGATGATAATAATTCTAATGTTTAATGCAATTTTATCTTTTTTTTTGTTTTTTTTTCCGGTTTCTTTTTCAATAAACGAGGTATTTTTTGGTGTTTTCTATCTAGAGCAAAAAATTTCAGCAAAATTGAGCCAAAAATGACTGAAAACGGTTGAAAATGAGGCGAGATACAGCGTTTTGAAGTTTTTACTGAGGCTGACAAGGTTTTCTAGTTTGTAGTCACTTGGCCTCAGGAAACAGAAAGCGCGTTTCCTGAGTCTAAGAGAATACAAACTACAAAACTCCTTAGCCTCAGTAAAAACAAGAAGCTCTCTATTTTGGTTCATTTTAAACCGTTTTCCGTGATTTTTGGCTTGAATTTTCTGGATTTTTTGTAGTTAGTAGCCATTCGTCAGTGATTTCTATCGGTTTCTTTTTTCTTTCTATAAAATAATACGATGTAATCTGTATTGTTTTCCCGACACTTTCACTTTTCTGTTGTCTAGAGAAAAACGACGCAGACATTGTCATCAAAAAATAGATCGCACCGCCCGAATTAAATGAAACAGGCAGAAAAAAAAACAAGAATGACAACATCTTCTTCTTTCTCTTCTAATCGCCTTCATTTGATTTTTGATGATGACTGCGACGGCTGCTGACAAAAACTTCCGAGGTTTGTTTATCGATTTTTTGGCTCGAACTCTGAGTTTTCCTGATAAAAAACATTCTATGATGGCGTGATGTAGCCAGAAATCACCTAAAAAGTCGCTGAAAAATCGAGAACATACTCTGTTACAGTAACTCGCAAAACTTTTTGCATTTTGAGCTTGCGCCTTTAAAACAATCCTACTGTAGTTTTTAGAAAAACGCCGCGAAGTTTTGATTTTTAAAAATCAAACCAGATGATTTGATGACTTCTGGTTCATTTTTCTTGGATTTTTTCTGAAAAAAGGTCTTTTTTTTTTTGAAAAAAGACAATTCCAAAACAAAAACCATGCTCAACTACCTTTCCGATCTGATGAGCGCACTTTTCGTGGGCGATTCCAAGAATTCAGGTATAAAAAACTTTACAAACCCATTTTTCTGCAAAAAAAAACATTTTTTGGCTCTTTCTCTGATTTCTCTAATTCTCGCCTCTCTCCCCGGAAAATCAATAGGGCCCTCTTCTGCCCCTGCGGCCGTTTTTTGTTTGCATTCGGCACGTTTTCAAGAGCAAAACATGTTTGGCATTTTTGACACCAATAGAACAACATTTTTATTAAACAATTGAAAAAAAAACATTAATTTCAATTAAAAATGGAGTTCCAGCCATGTCTCTGACTCAAGACGCCGCGTTCGTCGATCTGAAGAATTACGTGGAAGCCAATGAGAAGGACGTTCAGCTGCTCGATTGGTTCCAGAAGGATCAGTCTCGTTTTGAGAAATTCACGTGAGTAGAATGGCTACAAACTACAAAAAATTTCAGCAAAATTGAGCCAAAGATGACTGAAAACGGTAGAAAATAAATACAAAATAATATAATAAAATAATATAAATAATACAATATAATAAATACAATACAATACAATACAAAATAAGCCGAGATACGGCGATTTAAAGTTTTTATTGAGGCTTAGGAAATGGTGTAGCTTGTAGTCACTTAGCTCAGGAACTCTTTTTAACGAAAACCAAGTTTTACTGACGCTAGTTCACTACAAGCTACAAAATCTTCTACGCCTCAGTAAAAACCTCAAAGCGCTGTATCTCGACTCATTTTCAACCATTCTCAGTCATTTTTAGGCTATTTTGTCTGAAATTATTTGTGTTTTGTAGCTGAAAAAAACATAAAGCACAAACTACAAAAAATTTCAGACAAAGTGAGCTAAAAATGACTGAAAACGGTTTGAAATTAGCCGAGATACAGCGCTTTGAAGTTTTACTGAGGCTAAGGGATTTTTGTAATTTGTGGTCGCTTCGCCTCAGTAAAAACTTAAAAGCGCTGTATCTTGGTTCATTTTCAATCGTTTTCAACGATTTTTAGAGCAAAATTTGGCAAATTTACAGTAAAAAGACTACAAACTACAAAATATCGTTTTCAAAAAATGCTTTCAGCCGCCACTTCAAAACTCCCGATGGCGATTTCCTGTTCGATTTCTCGAAGAATCGAATCACCGACGAATCGTTCCAGCTCCTCATGAAGCTCGCCAAGTCCCGCGGTGTCGAAGAGTCTCGTGACGCCATGTTTTCAGCGGAAAAAATCAATTTCACTGAGAATCGTGCGGTTCTCCACGTGGCACTTCGCAACCGCGCGAATCGGCCGATTCTGGTCGACGGGAAGGATGTGATGCCAGATGTGAATCGAGTTTTGGCTCATATGAAAGAATTCTGCAATGAGATCATTTCCGGACAATGGACGGGATATACCGGCAAAAAGATCACCGATGTAGTGAATATCGGAATAGGTGGATCCGATTTGGGACCTCTTATGGTTACTGAATCCCTTAAAAACTACCAAATCGGACCTAACGTTCATTTTGTGTCGAATGTTGATGGTACCCACGTGGCAGAGGTGACAAAGAAGCTCAACGCTGAAACCACCCTGTTTATCATTGCATCGAAGACATTTACCACTCAAGAAACTATTACCAACGCTGAAACTGCCAAGGAATGGTTTTTGTCAAAAGCTGGGGACCCGGCGGCAGTGGCTAAGCACTTTGTGGCCCTCTCCACCAATGTTCTAAAAGCAGTGGAATTTGGAATTGACGAGAAGAATATGTTCGAATTCTGGGATTGGGTTGGAGGACGATACTCGTTGTGGTCGGCTATCGGACTCTCGATTGCCGTTCATATTGGTTTCGAGAATTATGAGAAGCTGTTGGATGGAGCTTTCGCTGTTGATGAGCACTTTGTGAATACTCCGTTGGAACAGAATGTTAGTCTTTCGGGAATTCTAGACAAAATTCTAGAATTTTTGAGCTAAAAATCGTTGAAAACGGATGAAAATGAGCCGAGATACATGGTTTTCGATTTTTACTGAGGCTTAGGATTTTTGTAGTTTGTTGTTTCTAAGCCTCAGTAAAGAAATAATTGCGTGAAACGTGGAATTTTCTGGAAAAAAAACGGTTTCGGCCAAAAAAAAAACGAAATTACGTGATGACACGTGGATTTTTTTACTGAGGCTAACACTACAAACTACAAAATTTCCTAAGCCTCAGTAAAAAAAAACGCTATAAATGACTATTTCTCAACCGTTTTTCATCATCTTCGGCAAGAAGTTAATCAAATTTGCAGCTCTCTAAAAATCCAGACTACAAACTACAAAATTTCCTAAGCCTAAGTAAAAATTTCAAATCGCTGTAACTCGGTTCGTTTTCTTCCGTTTTTATGGTTTTTAGCTCAAAATTTCGATAATGTCAAGCGAATTTTTTGAAAATGCTCTTTTTGCAGATCCCAGTGATCCTTGCCATGATCGGTGTGCTCTACAACAATGTCTACGGTGCGGAGACTCATGCTCTTCTTCCATACGACCAATATATGCATCGATTCGCCGCCTACTTCCAGCAAGGAGATATGGAGAGTAACGGAAAGTTTGTGACTCGCCATGGAACACGTGTCGACTATTCGACTGGTCCAATCGTTTGGGGAGAGCCAGGAACCAATGGACAACACGCCTTCTACCAGTTGATTCATCAAGGAACTCGTCTCATTCCAGCTGATTTCATCGCCCCAGTTCGCACTTTAAACCCGATTAGAAATGGACTACATCATCAAATCCTTCTTGCCAACTTCCTCGCTCAGTCTGAGGCGCTGATGAAGGGAAAAACCGCTGCGGTGGCTGAGGAGGAACTCAAAGCATCTGGAATGTCCGCTGAATCGATCGCCAAGATTCTTCCACACAAAGTATTTGAGGGAAATAAGCCAACCACTTCTATCGTACTTCCAATCGTCACTCCATTCACCTTGGGATCGCTTATTGCCTTCTACGAGCATAAGATCTTTGTTCAGGGCATCATTTGGGACATTTGCAGTTTTGATCAGTGGGGGTACGTACTGATATTGAAATGAGAAAGGAAATCGCTAGACTTTAAGCCAAAAACCATCAAAAACGGATGAGAATGAGCCGAGTTAGAGGGTTTTCAAGTTTTACTGAGGCTTAGAGGTTTTTTGTAGTTTGTAGTCACGACGCCTCAGTAAAAATCCATGTGTAATTTCTCACGTAATTTTCCGATTTTTAAAAGGAAATTCCACGTTTCACGCAATTTTTTCTTTACTGAGGCTTAGAACTTTTTGTAGTTTGTAGTCAGTTAGCCTCAGTAAAAACAATCCACGTGATGTTTCGGTTTTTTTCCCGAAAATTCCACATTTCACGCAGTAATTTTTCTTTACTGAGGCTTAGGAGTTTTTGTAGTTTGTAGTCACTAAGCCTCAGTAAAAAAATACACGTGTCATCGCGTAATTTGGCTTTTTTTTTTTGAAATTCCACGTTTCACGTTGCGTTTTTCTTCACTGAGGCACCTTCTGTATTTTGTAGTCAGTTAGACTCAGTAAACTTCGAAACGCTTAAAATCGCCCGTTTTAGCTCGTTTTTCTTCCATTTTTTTTTTGAAAACTTTGAGTTTTGTGTAGTTTGTAGTCTCTAAGACTCAGTAAAATGTCAAAAACGCTCTTTCTCGGCTCATTTTCAACAGTTTTTTTTTCATTTTTTTTCCACATTTTCACTACAAACTACAACATTTTTGCAGTGTGGAACTCGGAAAGCAACTGGCAAAGGTTATCCAACCGGAATTGGCATCAGCTGACAAGGTCACCACACACGACGCGTCTACTAATGGACTCATCGCTTTTATCAAGAATAACAATGCATAAAATTATTCCATTTTCCCTTCAATGTCTGCGTCTCTCCTGAAACTTCTAGTCTCTCGTTTCACTGTTTTTTATTTGCACCGCCCGTTTCTTTAGAAAATGTATAAATGAAAATGTAGTTTGTAGTCGTTTGAAATAAATTGATTGCATTTTTTTCGGTTTCTTCTATTAAATTGACGGTTGCAGTGCCAATTTTAATTATCGAATTAGAGAAATTAACAAAAATTAACAAAAAATTGGGTTTTTAGATACTAAAATGGCTGGATACGCGCTGAAAAGACTCATGACAGAGTACAAAGGTAGATATGCCACGTGGCTAAACTAGAAACTACAATTTTCACCCTTCTAGAGCTCACCACACGTCCTCCAGAGGGAATTATCGCGGCGCCGATCGACGAGGACAACTTTTTCGAGTGGGAATGCCTTATCACTGGACCAGAGGAGACGTGCTTCGCCAACGGCGTCTTTCCGGCACGTATCACTTTTCCACAGGTACAAACTACAAAAAATTCTAGAAATTTTGAGCTAACAATCGTGGAAAACGGTTGAAAATGAGCCGAAATACAGCAATTTTAAGATTTTACTGAGGCTAACTGACAAATGTAGTTTTTAGTCACTTAGCCTCAGTAAAACAGCGTGCGCGTTTATTGAGGCTCAGTGACTACAAACTACAAAAATCCCTTAGCCTCAGTAAAAACTAGAACCACTCCATTTTTGCTCATTTTCAGTGAATTTTCATGACTTTTTGCTCGTTTTTTTTGTAGTGTGTAGTTTCTAAGACTCATTAAAAGTGGTTCAAGAAACTACAAACTACAAATTCCGATATTTTTGAGCTAAAAATCGTTGAAAGCGGTTGAGAATGAGCCGAGATACAGCGTATTGAAAGTTTTACTGAGGCTAACTGAAAAATGTAGTTTGTAGTTTCTAAGCCTCAGTAACTTGAGGCGCGTTCCTTGAGGCTAAGTGACTACAAACTACAAAATTTTCTAAGCCTCAGTAAAAAACTAAAAACGCTCTATTTTAACTCATTTGCTACGGATTTTCTTGATTTTTAGCTCAAAATATCCCTTTTTCCAGGACTACCCTCTATCTCCGCCCAAGATGCGATTCACATGTGGAATCTTCCATCCAAACATCTATCCAGACGGTCGTGTGTGCATCTCGATTCTCCACGCTCCTGGAGACGATCCAACCGGCTACGAATCGTCCAACGAACGCTGGAGCCCGGTTCAATCCATTGAGAAGATTCTGTTGAGTGTGGTTAGCATGCTAGCTGGTGAGTTAAAATTTTAAAAATTAGTTAATTCCAAATTTCAAATGTTCCAGAACCCAACGACGAGTCGCCTGCAAATGTGAACGCTGCCAAGATGTGGCGTGAGGATCGTGCACAATTCGAGAAGACTGCCGACGCGCTGGTCCGCAAGACTCTGTGTCTTCCAGCTTCGGAAGTTTAATTTTTCTGTGAATTTCGTCTTTTCTGTATTTACAATAAAATATTTTAATTTATATTGACTGTTTCTAGTTTGTATTCTATTCTGAGTGACGACACACATTTGTTTATACGCTGTCCGGCGCTGCTTGCTGCCAATCTGACGCAATATGACTCGGAAAGCCAGAAATTGCGAAATTCGAAAAATATATTAAAAGCAATCTCCCCTGGAGGATAATTCAACTCTGGGAAATTTGAATTTTCATTTTTCAATATTCTGAAATTGCATTTTCAGCAAGCAATTTTGGGCTTTTTCTTTAATTTTTAGAACTTTTAGGCTCCACAGCTTCCACTGAGTCTGCAATTGTCGTCAGATTCGATGCACAAACACCGTGACGCGCAATTGCATACCCTGGAAAATTTAATTTTTTTTTTGCATTTTTGCAAAGTTTAATTTCTTATTTTTGACCTAAATTTGAAGTTTTGCTTTCTAATTTTTCTGAAAATATGAAATTCAAGATCTAAAATATTGATTTTTTAAGACATTCCCACGAAGGAAACAGGCATCTTCTCAAATTTTAGGATGTGAAAACTTAAATCTCAAAATTCAAAAAAAAAATTTTTTTCGAAATTTCAGATTTTGTTCTCTAAGTTTTCCTTCCGCATTCCCCGCTTTTAAGGCCTGAAATTCCAAAATTTCAGGTAATTCTATAAGAAAATGGCTGACGCCAAACCCAAAACTGAGAAGGAGCTGAAGAAGGAGGCGGAGAAGGCGGCGAAAATCGCCAAATTCGAGGAGAAGCAGAAGAAGCTCGCCGAGCAGAAGGCCAAAGCGGCAGCCAGTGATAAGCCGGCTAAAGAGGTAGAAATTTGAATTTTGAAAAAAAAAGGAAAATTCGATAAATCGGAAAATTTCCATTTTTGACACTTTTAATCTCCAAACTCTTCAAAATTCGCTCTCAAAATATTCAAAATTGCTGGAAAGCGGAATTTTCCACCTATTTTGAACTGCTAACCTTCAGAAACTACAAACTACATTAATCTTGCAGACCAAGGCCAAAAAAGACCCAACCGCAAATGCTATCCCAGTAGACACCACTACCCCCGGCCAAAAAAAGGATATCTCCTCGGAAATCCCCTCGGCCTACTCCCCAAGCTACGTCGAGTCCGCCTGGTACTCCTGGTGGGAGAAAGAGGGCTATTTCAAGCCTGAATACGTGGATAAGCTGAATCCAGGCTCCAATACAGAGTCGTTCACCATCTGTATCCCACCTCCAAACGTCACAGGAACCCTCCACGTCGGTCATGCCCTTGCGACTACTGTAGAGGATACTATCACCAGATTCAATAGAATGCATGGGAAACGAACGCTGTTCAATCCAGGATGTGATCATGCTGGAATCGCAACCCAGGTCGTTGTCGAGAAACGGCTCAAAAGAGAGCGAGGATTGACACGCCACGATTTGGGTCGAGACCGGTTTAATCAAGAAGTCTGGCACTGGAAGAATGAGAAGGGAGATGTGATCTACGATCAATTCCGGAAGCTAGGAGCCTCTGTTGATTGGGACCGTGCTGTGTTCACAATGGATCCAAAGATGTGTCGTGCTGTTACAGAAGCGTTCATTCAGATGCATGAGTCTGGAACGATCTATAGATCTAATAGATTGGTCAACTGGAGTTGTGCGCTGAGATCTGCGATTTCAGGTTGGTTTGGGGGAGACTACAAACTACATTTTTGAAACAATTTTCGGCTTTGGAATCTGGAATCTAATCCCGTAATTGTCGGAATTTCCACCTCGGAAATTGCTTAGAACGCTTTCAAAAAAATTTAAAAATCAAAAATTTGAAATATTGGGGTGTTAGAACCCAAACGAAGCATTTTAGATCTCGCAAAAACTCGAAAAACTGACTGCAAACTACAAAATTTCTGAAAAATCCCGTTTCGCCGCTTTGTTGGCTTGTTTTTGAGCCATTTTTGCTTTGAAAATTATGCTTTTTTCTAACTACGAAAACTACAAACTACAATTTTCGACTTTGCTTTTTTCGAATTCCCGCCAAATATTACTATGAAAATTCTGAAAAATTAGCGATTTTTCGAATTTCAAAATTGATTTTTTCTTCGATTTTTTGCAAAATTTTTAGACCTTTTTAGGGTTTTCAGCGATTTTTGAAGATTCTTTTTCGATTTTTCCGGCATTTTTTGTCTGAAAATTTAACGGAATGGGGTTCCCGAAGATTACTGTAGATTACTGTAGTTTTTTGCATATTTCAATCTGCATTTTAACGTGATTGTGTTTGCGAAAAATCTACAGTAATCCTCACGAACATCGTTCTATCGAATTTCAGACAAAAATTCGGGAAAAAAATCTTCAAACATAGCTAAAAACCATAAAAAGGCCTGAAAATTATGCAAATAATCGAAAAAAAATTGGATTTTCTCTAGAAAAATAGACTACAAACCACAAACAACAAAATATTTCAGACATCGAAGTCGACAAGAAGGAGCTCACTGGATCCACCCTGATCGCTGTCCCTGGCTACGACCAGAAAATCGAATTCGGTGTCTTAAACTCCTTCGCCTACAAAATCGAAGGATCCGACGAAGAGATCGTCGTCTCCACGACTCGTATCGAAACCATGCTCGGAGATTCTGGAATCGCCGTTCATCCAGACGACCAACGCTACAAGCATCTCGTCGGAAAGAAGTGCATCCATCCATTCATCGCTTCTAGAGAACTTCCGATCTTCGCCGATAGCTTTGTTGAAATGGAATTCGGTACAGGAGCCGTCAAAATTACTCCAGCCCACGATCACAACGATTACGAGGTTGGAATGCGTCAAAAGCTTCCATTCCATAACTGTATCACTGATGATGGATTGATCTCTAATGGCTGTGGAGAATTCTCAGGAATGAAGCGTTTCGACGCCAGAAACGCTGTTATTGAAGCTCTGAAAGCCAAGGGTCTCTACAGAGGAAAAGAGGACAATCCAATGGTGGTCCCAACTTGCTCTAGATCTAAAGATGTCATTGAACCTATCCTCAAGCCTCAGTGGTACGTAAAATGCGACCATATGGCTGAGAAAGCCATGTCCGCTGTTGCCAATGGCGACCTTCAAATCATTCCGGAATTCCATAAAGCCACGTGGAACCGTTGGTTGGAATCCAGCAGAGATTGGTGCATCTCTAGACAACTCTGGTGGGGACACCGTATCCCTGCGTACTATGTCAGTTTTACTGACAAACGGGAGCAACCACTGGCAGAGGAGGAGTATTGGGTTTCGGCGAAAACCGAGGAGGAGGCTCGTCAGAAGGCGGCGAAGAAGTTCCAGGTGGCAGAAGACTTGATTCAGCTAAAATGGGATGAGGATGTGTTGGACACGTGGTTCTCGTCTGGAATGTGGCCGTTTGCCGTGTTTGGATGGCCTGATAACACCAAGGATATGGATTTGTTCTTCCCGTCGGCTGTGCTGGAGACTGGACACGATATTCTGTTCTTCTGGGTCGCGAGAATGGTGTTTATGGCGCAGGAGTTGACTGGAAAGTTGCCGTTTAAGGTAATTAAAGGGGTTAGGATTTTGAAAAAAGCTGGAAGTATCAAAAAGATATGCGAAATCATATCTTTTCAATTGATTTTGGGTCATTTTCAGGTCTTAAATGATCTAGAAACGCTTTAAAATGACCTAGAAACGCCTTAAAGTGACCTAGAAAAGCCTTGAAATAGCATACATAAGCCTAAAATGACCTAGAAACGCCTTAAAATGACCTCCAAATGCCTTAAAATGACCTCCAAATGCCTTAAAATGACCTAGACAAGCCTTAAAATGGCCTAGAAAAGCCTTACATATACCTAAAATTGGCCTGTAAGCCCTTTAAATAGCCATCTCAAAATGTTCATTGGTTTTCTTCCAGGAGATCCTCCTCCACGCAATGATCCGTGACGCTCATGGTCGTAAAATGTCCAAATCCCTCGGCAACGTCATCGACCCTCTCGACGTCATCCGTGGAGTCACCCTAGAAGGCCTCCAAGCCCAACTCCTCTCCGGAAATCTCGATGAGAAGGAGATCGCCGTCGCGAAAGCCGGACAAGCCAGAGACTATCCAGATGGAATTCCAGAGTGTGGAGTCGACGCTCTCCGTTTCGCACTTCTGAATTACACGTCACAAGGAAGAGACATCAATTTGGACGTGCTTCGTGTCCAGGGATACCGTTTCTTCTGTAATAAAATCTGGCAGGCCGTCCGTTTCTCTCTGAATCAATTCAATGAGAAACCAGAGCAGAAGCCGACTTTTAATATTGATTTATCCAAAGCCACGCCCACTGATAAGTGGATTCTTTCGAAGCTAGCTAAGGCGGTCAAGGAGACCAATGAGACTTTGAAGGTCTACAATTTCACCCAGGCAACGTCTATTACCTACAATTTCTGGTTGTACGACTTCTGTGATGTCTACATTGAGGCTATTAAGCCAGTTCTCTATGGAGGTACGGTATTTCTTATTTTAATGCACATTTACAAACTTCAAGAGCCGATTTTTGACTATTTAGGCAGTTTTTTGTAACTTTTGGACCAAGTTATGCCGATTTTCAGAGATATTTGGACCAAATCCGGCTAATTTATGCTGATTTTTAGTAATTTTTGAGCCAGTTTGAGCCAATTTTCGATTAAGGGCTTAGAAGGATTTTTGTAGTTTGTAGTCTTGAAAAAACGCGATTTTGAACACAAAAACTGATATTTCCTATAAAAATTAGCAATTTTTTTCGAGAATTTTCGAGAGTCAAAATTGATTTTTTCTCCGATTTTTTTGCAAAATTTTTAGACCTTTTTAGGTTTTTCAGCTATTTTTGAAGATTATTTTTCGATTTTTCCGTCATTTTTAGTCTGAAGTTTGATGGACCAGTGTTCGTGATTACTGTAGATTACTGTAGAAAACCTTGTATTTTGTAGTGTTTTTTCTCCACGTCAAAATGCAGAAAAATCTCTACAGTAACCTACAGTGATCTTCGCGAACAACAAATTTCAGCAAAAAAAATTCGTGGTAATCGAAAAAGGATCTTCAAAAATAGCTGAAAAACCAATAATTTCAACTCTTAAAATATCTGAAATTCCAGACAACCCAACCCTCCGCCAAATCGCCATCTCCGTCCTCCACCTGTGCGTTGACACTGGTCTCCGTCTGATCTCCCCACTGATGCCATTCATCTCGGAAGAACTTTGGCAACGGCTGCCACGTCTCGCTGATTCTGATTACTCGGCTCCATCGATCATGGTTGCTCAGTATCCATTGACAGAGAGATACGAGAAGTATCAGAATGATAAGCTGGAGGCCGCATTTGAATTCGCTAAGGAGGTCGTCGGAAAAGTCAGATCTCTGAGAGCTGATTATGATTTGACAGCGAGAACCAAGATTACTAGTGAGTTTCGATTCGAAAATGGGTCTGAAAATGGCCAAAAGTCGATTTTCCAGCGTTTTAGAGCCAAAAAATTGATAAAGAATGTTATTTTGATCCTCTTTTTGACTTGAAAAAGCTTTAAAGTATAGTCTTAAATTATTTTCCCGGCCTTTTAGAACCTAAAATCCCTAAAACTTCCGAAAAGCAACCTAAAACGCCCCAAAATCTCATTAAAAAAGAGGCAAAAATAGTCAAAAGTTATTTTCCCGGCTTTTAAGACCTAAAAGCGACCGAAACGATCCCAAAATCTCAGAGAAAATGTCATTTTCAGCCTATTTTCGACCTAAAAATGTCCCAAAAACTCTAAATAAGCCAAAAATAACCCTAAAATCCTGAAAATCCTCATTTTCCAGTCCAAATCCTCGCCGAAACCGCCGACGATCAATCGATGCTCAACGATCTGTCCGATGTGATTGCCACGTTGACATGGAGCAAGAGTGTCACAATTTTGGCGAAAAGCGAGAGCGACAAAATTGAGAAAGGTTCCGCCCACATTGCATGTGGATCTCGTTGTCAAGTCTATATCAATCTCACTGGGATCATCGATACTGTCAAGGAGGTGGGTCAGAATGAGTCAAAATTCGTTGGTCTCATCAATTAATGTCAATTTTTCGTGATTTTAGACCGGAAATATGTCGAAAAACGCCTGAAAAGTCGATTTCCGACCATTGAACATGATGGTTGACTCAATTTTTGATGGTTTTTAAAGGAAATTGACTGGAAATGGCTGAAAATTCATGAAAAAGCGTTCAAAACTGTGTAGTTTGTAGTCAAAAAATCATGAAAAACTGAAAATTTTGAGTTTTTACTGAGGCTTGGGAAGTTTTGTAGTTTGTAGTCTAAGCCTCAGTAAAACTTCTGAAACGCAACTTGGACATTAACTGAGGCTCAGAAGGGTTTGTAGTTTGTAGTGTGTTAGCCCCAGTAAAACGTTTCCCACGCAACTTGGAAGTTTACTGAGGCTTAGGAATTTTCGTAGTTTGTAGTCCCTTAGCCTCAGTAAAAATGTATATTTACAAATTTCCAGATCGAAAAGCTCGGCGCCAAACTGCAAAAGAATCAAATTTCGGTGAAAAAGATCTCGGATATTCAATCCACTGCCGACTACGAGCAAAAGGTCCCGTCTGGAATTCGTGCCCGTGATCAGGAGAAGGTACTGTGTAGTTTGTAGTTTTTGTAGTCTAAAAATTTCTTCTTCCAGAAAGCCTCACTGGAAAAGGAAATCGAGAACATCACGGCGGCGATTGCTCAGCTTAAAGCGCTCAACTAATTTTTTTTTCTCTAATTTCCGGTCCTTTTCCCCTCTTTACTTTTGTTTTTGTTAATTAATTTTTTCCCTCTTTTTTGTAGTTTGTAGTCTACCCCTTCCCCAAAAAACTATTTTTTTTTCAAATATTTTATTGTTTGTCTCGTCTTTTTTGTTCTTATCGATTCCCCTTTCTCTGCGGTATATTATTATCACCACCACACCCTCATTTTGTCACTCTCTTCTTTTTCCCATTTTTCCCCTTTTTTTGGTTTTTTTGCGGTAAAAATATTTCCCATTGTTTTTTAAAAGGAAATTTCTCAATTTTTGAGACTTCCCCCCCCAAAAAATTTTCGGTTTTTTGTGTTCCTTCCTTTCCCCCTTTAAAAACATATAATAAATAATTATATTTCCTGTTCCTTCCCCGATTGGCTAATTTGCCCAGCAAAGAATGTGAAAAACAAACCCAAAAAACCCATTTTTGGCTCATTTTTAAGTTTTTACTGAGGCTAAGAAGGCTTTTGTAGTTTGTAGTAAAAAAAAATCTAAGAGTTGATTTTTACTAAGGCTCAGGAAATTTTGTAGTTTGTAGTCCCTTAGCCTCAGTAAAGCTTCTTTTCGCGCGCCTTAGACGTTTACTGAGGCTTAGAAGAATTCTGTAGTTTGTAGTGCTTAGCCTCAGTAAAAAATTCAAAACGCTCTAAAAAGGCTCAAAATCGCTGGTTTTTGTTCGTTTTTATTGCAATTTTTGTAGTTTGTAGTCTCTAAGCCTTAGTAAACCTTGGGATTCCTGGCACGAGATCTTGGAGAAGTCGCTAAAAAGGGAATGAATTATTCGGGGCTCTCTGGGAGAGAGATGGGAATTTTTTAAAGGCGCATGGGCGACAGCCAGCCCCCGCTATTTCCCGTTACTCTCCATTTCGAAAATTTCCTCTTTTTTTTCGCGTTTTCCCCTGGCTCCTTAGAAGCGGTGTCTCTCATTTCTCTGCGTCTCTCTCTCTCTCTCTCTCTCTCTCTCTCTTCTGCTTGCAGGGAAAAAAGAGAGAGAGAGAGAGAGAGAGAGAGAGAAGACCAAGAAAAACGCGAAATATACGACTAAATAATAAAGAAATGGAGGAGAAGAGGAGAGAGCCTTCTTCTCTTCTGCTCCACGCCAAAAAAGGGCGGAGAATCGATCGGGGGGCTCCGTGAGAGAGAGGGACGACTACTAGTAGAAGAAGAAGAAGACGTCAGGAGAAGGGAAAAAGCTCTCGTTTTATTTTTTTCCCAGAGAGCTGTAGCTCTCCTCCGCTTCCCTCTTTTTTCTAGCTTTTTACCGTTTGACTTTCCTCTTCATTTGTTTGGCTCGATTATCTCAGTTCCTATGGTAGCTATCGAAAAAGTGATAACTAGAAAAATATGGGAAATTTTATTTCACACATTTTATTAGTTAAACATTTATTGCTAGCTTTTATGAGAGCCGAGATAATTGGACCTCAAGCAAAGGAGCTATAAAAGGCAGGAATCATGGCTTTGCTTTAAGCGCATATATCTCGCTTTCTGTGATAGTTATCAAAAAAGTTTTTATTAATATATTACGGGAAATTTAATTTTAAACATTTTATTAGTTAATCATTTTTTGGTAGCTTTTACAGAAATCTAGATAATCAGCGTTAAAGTGAGCGAGGCGCCGTAGGTCTTCGAGAGCCTCCACCTGAACCTATCTCCTTTTTACCTCTAATTATCTCGTTTCCTGTAATAGCTATCAGAAAGATGTTTACAAATAAAACATTTAAAATTCAATTTTACACATTTTATTAGTTAACTACTTTTTGATAGCATTCCTTGTAGCTGAGATACGGTACTTCAAAGAGCCACTACTTTTGTGGCGCCGCCTCCCCTCCCTTTCTGAAAGGACGCTTTTTTGATCTACATTATCATGTTTCCTATGATATATAGAAAAAAGTATCCAACTAATAAAATGCGCATAATTAAATTTTACACATTTTTATAGTTGACCAATTTTTGGTAACGTTGTCAGGAACGGAGGTGTGGTCTTTTACAAAAAGTACTGTTGAGGAGCGCGCGCCTCCTCCTCCTGTTGGCGCGCTAAAGGGTGTAATAGCTTTAACCTAGATTATCTCAGTTCCTATTATAGCTATCAAGAAGTTGTTAACTAATAAAATGTGTAAAATTCAATTTTTCACATTTTTGTAGTGGACAACTGTTTGCTATCTTCTACAATAAGCTAGATATTTAGCGTTAAAGAAAACGCACTTAAAATTTTAAAAAATTTAAGCTTCATTTTTTGAAGGTCCACAAATCCTTTTAAACTTGTGATTTTTTTAAAAATTAAAATTGAAAAATAATCTAGAAGAGATTCCCTATAATTCTGTATAAGTTTCATAAAAATCTGAGCACTTTAAAAAGAATTGCAACCCTTACAAAATATGTCACCTGACATTTCCATAATTTTCTCTCTCTCTCCTTTTCTCTTGTTTCTCTACACCCTCTCCACTTCCCATGCTCTCTAATTCCCGATCGAATTAGTGCTCACAAGGAGACTAGAAGACCAACAAATTGGATTGACTTCAAGAGGAGGCAGTGGGCGGAGCCAGTTTTTTCCCGTTTTTTGACTAATGAGATCTCATTTTTCTTTATTTTTCCCTAAAAAAAATAAATTTGATGCCAATTAAGGTGAGCGAATGGGTGACTACGACTATCTGATCAAATTTCTGGCGCTCGGCGACTCGGGTGTCGGTAAAACGAGCTTCTTGGTGAGTTCTCGGCTTGGCGGGAATTTGAAATTTTCTAAAAAAAATTTATAGCATCGCTACACGGACAACTCCTTCAATGGACAGTTCATCTCGACTGTTGGAATTGATTTCAAGGAGAAAAAAGTGGTAAGAATTAGAAATTTCTAAAATTTTTGGCTTAAAGATTCAAAAATTTTTTCGAAAAATTCAAATTTCCCGCGCTTTTCAGGTCTACAAAAGTGCCAAAGGCGGATTCGGTGGGCGTGGTCAGCGTGTGTTGCTGCAGTTGTGGGATACGGCTGGACAGGAAAGGTAAAACATTTCAAACTACAAACTACAAACATTAAAAAATACTGAAAATTCCAGAATTTTTGAGCCAAAAATCATTGAAATCGGTTGAGAATGAGCCGAGATACACCGATTTAAAGTTTTACTGAGGCTAACTGAGAAATGTAGTTTGTAGTTACTTGGCCTCAGTAAAATCTTTAACTCGCCGTATCTCGGCTCACTCTAGGCGGTTTTTGATGATTTTTGGCTCAAAAATTTTGTACGTTTTTGCTTTATTGGGTGAAATATAATTATGTAAAAAATCCGAAAATTTTGATTTTTTAAGATAAAACTTCTTTAATTTCTCAAAACCACTCGGTAAAACTTTTAAACGATTTTACTAAAAATAAAAAATACAGAAAAATTCCAAACATTTTGAGCTAAAAATCATAAAAATCGGTTGAGAATGAGCCGAGATACAGCGATTTGAAGATTTCACTGAGGCTAAGAGACTACAAACTACAGGTATCAGTTAGCCTCCGTAAAACTTCTCTCGCGCAACTTGGACGCTTACTGAGGCTTAAAAAGCTTTTGTAGTTTGTAGTCTGTTAGCCTCAGTAAAAACTTCAAAACTCTGTAAGCTCATTCTAAGCTGTTTTTGGTGATTTTTAGCTCAAAATTTCTGGATTTTTTTGCTTTTTTTATTAGCTCAATAAAGTTTCGATAGTTCTAATAGAAAAATTTCGATTTTTTGGGATAAAACCTTCCTTGGATTTTTCAAAAATCACTCAGACCAACATCCAAATTCTATAGCTAGCACTTTTTCTTAATTCCCGAACTTTTAGGATTACAAAAAAGGGTACAATTTCCATTGTCTAGACACCCCTATACAATTATCATTGTCTAGACAAAAAGTTTAAAAAATTTGAAGATTTTTGATCTAGATTTTTGATACCCAGACAAGAAAAGGATCTCCAGGGAGCTATAGTTACCACTATAATTAATTTATTATTATTATTGTTTCCCCCCCCCCCCCCCCCCAAAAAAATACTATTTTTCACAGAAAAGCCTTTCAGATTCCGTTCATTAACCACTGCCTTCTTCCGCGACGCGATGGGATTCATTCTGATCTTCGACATTACCAATGAGCAATCGTTTTTGAACATCAGAGATTGGTTGTCACAACTCAAAGTGCATGCTTACTGTGAGCAGCCAGATATCATTATCTGCGGAAATAAGGGAGATTTGGAGAATCGACGACAAGTCAGCACCGCCAGAGCCAAACAGTTGGCTGATCAGTTGGGGTTAGTATATGGTTAGATGTAAAAAGTCATGGTGATTCTAATGGTAGTAAAATTAGAATTTCAACTGAAAAATGAAGCGAGTTAAGATTGATTTATCGCAAAGAAGCAATACCGCATTTCCTCTAATAGAAGCCCACTTAAAGCGTTAGCTTTGAGCTCAATTATCTCAGTTCCTTTAAGAGGTATCAAAAATTAGTTACCTAATAAAATAGTGATGATATTATGATAAACATTTTATCAGTTGACAGATTTTTGATAGCTCTCACAGAAATCGAGATATTTGAGTTCAACGTTGGGGGGTTGGATGATCTTTTATTGAGCACGGCTAGCGACAGATTAATGGCTGAGCAAGTCAAGCAAAAAATACGAAACTGAACTTAGTCAAATGTGGTTGAATGTAAAAAATTACGCTGAATCGAATGGTAGTAAAATCAAGACCCTTGATTCTAAAAGAAGCGAGCTATGCTTGCTTTCTTGCTTTCTTGCTTTCTTCCATGGAAGAGACAGTCAGCGCGGCGCGAATGTCAAATAAATGGCTAAGCAGGGCGTGCAAGAAAATGGGTCTTAATAGAATTGGTTAAAATCAAATGTAAAAAGGTATGCTAATTAGAATGGTAGTAAAATGTTATGGCAAAAAAAGTTATGGCAAAAAACAAAAGAGCATGCACACTCCTGAAGAATTGGATTTTTCAGTGCTTTCTCCGAAAAAATGTTTTCATGGAATCTAGTTGAATTTTATATAAATGTGTAGAGAATTTCAAGATCTACATTTTACAATTTGATTAATTAAGAAATCTCAAATTTGAATCAAGTTATAACCTAATAATTAAAGCGCGCTTTTTTGCTTTATCCATAATTGCTAAATCGACTGTAACACCTTTCAAAATCAAGCTTTCGGAATTATCTCAAACGGAATATTTTGATTTTGAAAAGTTCTATAAAACCATGTACAGTTCTACTATTTAGAAAATGTCGAACTTCACATAAATTTCATTTTTCTAGTTCCCACGACTACCGAGACCTGTCAGGTCAAGACTTGTCAAAAAGGGAAAATACGAATTCTCCTTTTTTGAATTTGATGGATGGATTTGTCTTGATGGTTGTTCTTGGAAACCTTTTTTGTGAAGACTTCAGGGACCAAAAAAAAGAAAAAAAAATTTTCCAGACTCCCATACTTCGAGACATCTGCATGCACTGGAGTGAACGTTGAGAAATCAGTGGATTGTCTTCTGGATTTGGTGATGCAAAGAATTCAACAATCCGTCGAGACGTCATCTCTTCCACTATCCGAATGCCGTGGTGTCAGCTTGGATGGCGATCCAAACGCCTCTACTTCGTACTGCGCTAATTGCTAATGGACTCTTTAGAACTACGTGAACTTTGTTATGCAAAAAAGCAGAAAATTCTGAAAATTTTGAGCTAAGAATCATTAAAAACGGTTGAGAATGAGCCGAGATACGGCGATTTGAAGATTTTACTGACGCTGAGACTACAAACTACAAAAATCCATAAGCCTCAGTAAAGGCAACTTGCACGGCGAACCGGAGTGTTTACTGAGGCTAAATGAAAACTGTAGTTTGTAATTTCTTAGCCTCAGTAAACTTCCACAATGCGAGAGGAAAGCTTTTACTGAGGCCAAGTAACTACAAACTACATTTCTCAGTTAGCCTCAGTAAAAAACTTCAAATCGCTGTAATTCGGCTCATTCTTAACCGATTTTCATGATTTTTGGCTCAAAATTTCTGGATTTTTTTGTATTTTTTGATTTGTTTAAAAAGTTTTTTCGAAAGTCCTTCTTCTAAAAATCTCGTCTCACGAAATCTCCCATTTTTTCTTTCCGAAAAAACCCGTTTTTTTGTAATTTTTTTCATCTTCTTGATTTAAAAAATTATAAAATTGGCATAATATTATTTCTCTCTCTAAAAATCTAAAATTTCTCCCCTGTCCTCATATCTTCTCTTCTCTTTTCTCTTCTCCTTGAATTTTTTCCTGTAATGTAAAATTTAAAATTCTCAAAGATCTCATTTATATATTTTTCTCCTTTTTCTCATTTTCAGATGATGAATAATAATTTAAGAATTCTAGAATTTTCTAGAAATCCCACATAGATAAAGATTTGGAAAACAAAATTATAGAAAATGAAATAGAAGGTTTAGCTCCTCACTTTGAGCTCATATATCTCGATTTCTGTGGAAGATATCAAAATGTTGTCAACTGATAAAATATTGGTGACATTATGAAAAACATTTTATCAGTTAAAAAAATCTTGATATCTCTTACAGGAACCGAGATAATTGAGCTCAAAGTAATCGAACCTCCAGAGGGGTGAGAGGCAAAGGGGGGGGGGGGGCACCTGTCCCTTTAAATTTATGTATCTCAATTCCTTCAAAAGATACCAAAAAGTGGTCAATTGATAAAATATTTATCATAATATCGGCTACATTTTATCAGTTAACTTCTTTTTGATATCTTTCACAGGAATCGAGATAAATTGTCTTAATGTTGACAGTGTGTGGGCCCTTCTATTACAGGTTTTTTTTAACTTCAGGAACAAAAAAGATTAAAAACAACTTTTGAAGATAAAAAATTCATATAAATAGATAAAAAATTCAAAAATATTACAAATTATAAAAAATTAAATTTTACTGGGTTGAACTTTGTAAATCAGCGCTTCCTGGGATGTTGACATGATCAATCTGGAAATTTTGTTTTCAGATATTTTTTCAAACATTTGAAGAAAAAAACCCACTTTCCATCCCTGGACCATAATCTTCCATGGATTAGACTTCGATGGTTCGAGTTTGCCACACATTCTTGCTCATACAGTATCCAGTCGTTTATGTCGAATCTGAATTTCAGCGGCGAAATTTTTTTACACTTACGCTTATTTTAAGCTCAATTATCTTGGTTCCTATAACAGATATCAAAAAGTTATCAACTTATTAAATTTTTATCACAGTATCAGCAACATTTTATCAGTTAAAAATTTTTTAATATCTTTGATAGGAACCGAGATAATTGAGCTTAAAGTATAACATCCTATCACAGCCGTAACAGAGCGGGCTTCAATGGCCGAGTTTTTGAATTTTCTTCATTCCTAGGCTATGGTGTACTCACTCATACTGATGAATCCATGCAGAATGGTCCATTGAAGTTTGCAATTTGAACATTTTATCATCAAAACACAATGCACCAGTTGTAACCAACTCCAAATCAGAAAGGTACACAATTGTAGCATGTCTCAGCATATAATCAGTCTTATCTGAAAACTACAAAGACTAAAAAGACTACAAAGTAAAATTCTTACCAACAGGAATCTTATACCTAATCCATAGATATTGTTTCTGATTGATTCCACCTGTTCCATGAAGGAACATATTCAAATCGGCTGGTCGGATTTCTAGACTTGGTGCCATTCGTTCGGTGACTTGTCCCCGTAATTCACGAGCGTCGAATCCTTCAGCTACCTTTTGATGACGCCCAGAGATGTTGCTGATAAGACCATCTGGGCCTGGAACATGGGTTGGGAATTCTGGAGTCAGGGAGAAGGTGTCCTTGACGCTGGCAAGCTGGAATTTTGAAAAATAGGTACATTTTTGGAAAAAGGGTCATAACTTCCTTCAAATCGATATTTTTAAATGATTTAAAATTCAAAACATAGAATTTCAATTTTGCTTCAGAATGATATTAAATTTGGTCAATTTACAATTATGATATGTTGTCCAGAAACGTTCTAAACAACGGAACATACATGCTCCTGCTTTGTGACCACATTCATAGTTTCAGAACTTCCTTCAAAGTTTATATTCTTGAATGATTCAAAAAGTAAAATATAGGATTTGAAATTTTCTTCAAAGCGGTATAAAATCTGACAACTGTTAGTTTACAGAGTTGTACAAGAGAACGTTTGGGTCTATTCAATCGTTCTAAGCTTGGAATCACTCTTGTGCTCAATGGTGGAATTTTGAAAGTATACAAATTTTATATCATTTTGTAGCTTTTCAAAACCTACATTTTACATTTCTAACTTGTCTAAAAATATAAAGTTTGAAGGGAGTTATGCTTTGCGCCGCTAGCCAACCTTTCTTCTCCGATGGATGGTGCCGTTCTTCGAGGAGGCATGCCCAACGGCGCGGTTCATAACTCTTTTCAAAATTGATATTTTTGGCCCAGCTAAATTTTATAATGTAGATCTTGAAAAGTTCTTCAAAATGATATAAAATTAATTCTAGTGGGCTGCTCATACCTTTTGCAATGAAAACTCCGCCAAATGAATCACTTTTCCATGTTGTACAGCTTCCACATATCGGATTGCGAAATTCCGACCATCTCGGATGATTTTTACATTGTAGGTGATTGGAATTGATTCTTCTCCTGAAAAATACAAATAAATTCTAAGAATTCTGAGCCAAAAATCATAAAAATCGGTTGAGAACGAACCGAGATACAGCGATTTTAAGTTTTTCCTGAGGCTAACTGAAAAATGTAGTGTGTAGTCGCTTAGCCTCAGTAAAACCTTCAAATCGCTGTATCTCGGCTTATTTCCTATCAATTTTGACGGTTTTTTAGCTCAAAATTTTGCTTTTTTTCTCTATTTTTAATTTTTTCAATTCAAAAAACCAAAAATTCTGAAAATTTTGAGCCAAAAATCATTGAAAACGGTTGAGAATGAGCCCAGATACAGCGATTAGAAGTTTTTACTGAGGCTAATCGAAACGTGTAGTTTGTAGTCGCTTAGCCTCAGTAAATCTTCAAATCGCTGTATCTCGGCTGAATTCC
>NC_013489.2:14497927-14518383 GCF_000004555.2 Caenorhabditis briggsae | reverse complement strand
CCATTTTCGATGATTTTTGGCTCAAATTTTTGGATTTTTTTCTATTTTCTAAAAATTACCTCCTCGAATAAAATAACAATGCACCGCGTGCACGTAGAATCCCTCTGGTGCCGTATAATATGCTGCAGACATGGCTTGAGCCAAAACATGGCCTCCAAAAACTCGGGCGGCCGGATGCTCAGAATCACATTCTCCACTGAAATTTGAATTTTTGGAGGTGATTTGGCGGGAATTTGAAATTTTGAAAAAAAAAATTAAAAACTTACATATAGGTGAGATCGTCGATCTTCTTCAGTCGCCTCCATTCGCGGACCATTTTTAAGCAAAAAATAAGTTAAGATTATAACTTCGAGAATTTTCTTATAATACAGTGTAGACCTATAAATAATGAGTATCAGACTATGCTGTAGCCTAGTTTGTGTCTTATCAATTAGAAAAGGGCGAGAGAGAAGAGACGCAGACAGTAATGCGTCTGTGTAGCCCGATTGGAATACACTACATTGACTTTTTGTGATCAAAAAGGTTTATTTAATGAAGAATATGAGTTTTGTGTACTTTGGAGTGTATTTGTACTCTTTGGGGTACAAAAAGTGGGTTACAGGAAAAGAGATAATGAGGGATGAAGTGAATGTGCTTACATCATAAGTATAGTTTTTTTCAAAACTATTTATCTTGGTTCTCTTGAAAGATAAACAAAATTCGTCAATTGTTAAAATGTGTAAAATGAAATTCTACACATTTTCTCAGTTAACAACTTTTTTGTATGTCATACAGGAAACGAGGTAAAGAGGTGTAAAGTGTAATGCGCCATAGCCAGCACCCTGAGGCGCACAGCTAGTCTTTTCAATGCGATTTATCTTGGTTCTGGTAAAACACACCGAAAAATTGTGAGCCAGTAAAATGTGTAAAATGAAATTTCACACATTTTATTAGTTAACAACTTTTTGGTAGCTTTTACAGAAAACTAGATAATCAGCGTTAATTAGCAGGGGCGGGGTATATGTGGGTGTGATTGGATGAAGAGGAGAGGGAGAAGGTGAGATGAAAAGAATTCAAAGGAATAGTAGGAAAATCTAGAATTTCAAAAAATACATTGAAAATAAGTGATAAGGAAATTAGGATGATTTTGAGCAGTTTTGAAAAAGAAATTCTGAAAGTTACATACAAAAAAAATTTCCAAGAAAAAACACAAACAACATTTTTGAGGATCGTTTTTGAGATAGAAAAAAAAGGAACTTTGGGACAAAAAGATCAAAAAAACGCAGCAAAAAATGTTTTAGGTTTTTCAGGATCGGAAAATTGCATTCTCTACTTTGGAAACGTGATTGTTTTATTGAAAAGCACCACAAATGACTCTTCCTCAATGATCTCCTCGGTTTTTATTTCATCTAGAAGATCATATCCATCATCTTCTTTTTTCGCTTCTGGATCATCTTCAATCTCCAGTTTTTCTGCCGAATCCACTTCTGGAGCCTTCTGAACATTTTCGCCGTCGATTTTATCTTCTGATGGATTCTCGGCTTTTGGGACTAGAGGACATCTCTGATCCCTCAGGGCTAGGAGACCAGCATATGGTTGTCCTCCTCCTTGCTGTTCAGGAGCATCTCCCAGGAGGCTCCCTTCAAGTCTTCCGTGGTCTGAAAAATAGTTTGTATGAAAACAGTCATTTTAGACAGTATTAACGCTTTTTTCATAGCTAAATTAGTTTGAACTTGCGAAATGGAAAATTTGGTGTTTGCGGACTATTGGAACTACAATAATTAAAAACACATACCGGCTCCATGATGAATCTCCTCGATGGTGAGGGATCCTAGCAGGGAGGGGAGTGGAAGGATTGGATACATTATTTCTGCAAAATCCAGGATTTTAGAGCTGATTAAAAATAGAAAAATCGAAAGAGAACTCTCATAGAACACCACCCCAACATTTTAACTTTGAGTCAATTTATCTCGTTTCCTGTGAAAGATAAAAAACATGTCAACAGATAAAATGTTTATCATAATATCAGCAACAGGTTAATAGTTAGCCAATTTTTGACATCTTTCACAGGAACCAAGAAAATTAGGTTAAACGCAATAGAGGGGGGGGGGGAGGGTGCGGCACCTTGATCACGCCGCCAACTTTGAATTTATCTAGGTTCCTGTTAGAGATATCAAAAAGTTGTCAACTGATAAAATGTTTATCATCTTATCAGCAAATTTTTATCAGTTGACCACTTTTTGATATCTCTAATGGGAAGCGAGATACTTAAACGCAAACTATACAAGTATGGTGGTGACGCAACTTGTAGCACCGATCGAACCGCGCGCAATTTAAAGTTTATTATCTCAGTTCTTTTTAGAAATATCAAAAAATGGTCCACTGATAAAACGTTTGTCATAATCTCCCCAAAATTTTATCAGTTGATTACTTTTTGATAACTCTCACAGAAACCGAGATAAATGGGTTCAAAGTGGATGGTTTCGAGAGAGAGAGAGAGAGAGGGGGAGGGGGTTCTATTGGCGTGTTTACGGTACTTGAAAGGTAACTTGACAGATAAAGTTAAAAGCTGAATTTCTTTTTTTTTTAACAGGAAAATGTCCTATTTATAGGTATAAATTAGACGACAAGGCAAAAAAAAAGACAACTGCCTCATCTTCTTTTACGCTCATCTGTCCTTTTTTACCTCTATGCCTGCCTGTTTTGCTCCCTTTCCGCCCAATTAGGAATAAATGACTATGCCAAAGGTTCCTCATAATCCTCCCACTGTCGGTTTGTCACCTGTCCTTTATGGATCCTTAAGATCATTAGAAGACATTTAGAAGACGTGAGAAGCAGCAGCGCAATTAGGGAATGTGCAGGGATAATTATAGGTATAACAAATCGGAGGGGAAGGGGACCATGGGTTTAATGAGCGACTCGTAACTCCCTTCAAATATAAGATATTCAACTATACTAAAATGTGAAATAGAGATCCTGAAAAGGGCTACAAAATAAAATACGACGCTATTAGTTTTGATCTACGGGAAGTCTCACAGAAGGCGCTACTCAGTTAGACCTCTATTGGGAAAGGAAAAGGGACCGAGTTACCAAAATACGCATAACTCCCTTCAAACTTAACATTTTTGAATGTTTTAAAAAATGAAATATAGGATTCAAACAGCACTTCAAAATTATATAACATTCAAATTTTATTCAATGATGGTATTTTTTCCAAAAAACGTTTTGAACAACGGTACATGTCCTCGCTATGGAGCCACAGCCGTTCAGAACTTTGCAAAGGGCTCATAACCCCCTTCAAACTTAAAATTTTTGAATTATAAAAAAAAACAGTTATAAAATTTGAAATGTTCTTCAAATAGTTCACAGAGTTGTTTAACAGAGCGGCTACAAAGTTGGGGTCAATATTATCGGCCAATTAGTGTTAGAAATCTACCCCTCAATTTGGAGCCTCTTTCTTCATCTAGCTGAACGTGTGCACTATATAGAAGAATCCAGAAGAGTCGGTGGAGAAGCTTCAGAAACCTTGAAAAGTAAAAGGGACCAACTTAAGGAAATCTTGGAAACATGGGGCTTAGTCTATGGGGCATAGTTGAGCAACAGGGATATAGAAAAACGCTAGGATCTGAAAATAGCTTTAGACTTTACATAATATTTAAATTTACTTTAATTACCGTATCATCTGGTTACCGTATAACCTAGTTACCGTACCACCTAGTTACCGTATAACCTAGTTACCGTACCACCTAGTTACCGTACCACCTAGTTACCGTATAACCTAGTTACCGTATAACCTAGTTACCGTATAACCTAGTTACCGTACCACCTAGTTACCGTACCACCTAGTTAACGTACCACCTAGTTACCGTATAACCTAGTTACCGTATCACCTAGTTACCGTATCATTTAGTTACTGTATCACAAAGTTTTAGTGATAAAAATTGCTCTGTGACCATTTTCGGAGTCCTGAGCAATTATACAGCGACTCTCTCTTCCTATCCAGACATCTGCGACACGGTGGGTGGCGGATAATTAGGCTTGTGCAGTGATCTCCCCCTTTTTTCAAATCTAGACCTGTCCCTTTGAAAACAGATTATACAGTAATCCAGGCTTTTCTCAAAGCAACAGGTGTGGGTGGCCTCAACCGTTTTGTCTTGCACATTGGGTGTCTTCTTTGATCGCCTAATTGCTTAATAGATGTCTCTCATAAAGGTGCATCTAATTGGTGTATCCATCTGGAGTCAAAATAAAAAAAAACTGGTCATTCAAAAGAACAGGGATCATTGGTAATTTCTTGATGTTGCGAAATCAACTGGAATTTTATGTCAAAGTGATAGTGAGCTCGTAATTTTCGGAACTATTGCAAAATACATATGACGTGATACAATGAGCCTATAAATAGATGAGTTAGAAAGTTTTCGTTATCACTGACATACAGATGTCTCGCTCCAAGTGTGCTAACCGTGCTCCAGCAAGAAACAGGTTGAAGCGAACTTCGTATTTGTATGTGAAAGGCGCTGAAAGTGAACATGTGGCAATGAAAGAAAACGCGGGAACGGTCCTTCTGAAGCAAAAAAAGAAGAAAACGCCAGCGGAAAGCAGTGTGTTCGTTAACCGTTGTCATCTAGCCGAAGTCAATGAAGTTGAAGAAGATGCAGAAGACACCCTATCGATTACTGACTATGGCTATTCCGGAAATTAATTTCTTCCTTCTAAATTTCTCTTCTCACCCACTATCATCTCAATAACCCACTATGATCTCAATAAAAGAAGTTTAAATAGAATTTAATAAAAACTCATTGAAAACTCTACATATTTTTATACATACCTTGCAAACAATTGTTTAAAAAGTCGTAAAATTTTTCGCTTGTGTACAAAACTCATGCATTGATCATTAAATTGATTCTTATCGTTCTTCTCAATTACCTCTTCATTTATTCTTCTTCCTACCCTCTTATCAGTTTACATGGAAGTTATCAGAGTTTTTCTAATGTCCCATTACATACCCCGGACCATTTACCAAATTTCTTGGACAATGACTCCAGATGATTCTATCCGAAGCGGGTATGAGATCCGAAGCGATCCGAAGCGGGTATTCAAAGAAGCAATTGGGGACACTTTTTGGGGGACGTCGAGAATCACAGAATCTCAGAATGCAGAATTTCAGAATATCAAAATCTCCGAATTTCAGTATTCCAGAAATTCGGGAGTTCGGAATTTCGAAATCTCAGAATCCTAGAATTTCAGATTTTCAGAACTCCAAACGCTCAGAATATCAGAACATCAGAACTTCAGAATTTCCTGATTTCAGAATTACAGAATTTCTGAATTTCAGAATTTCATAGTCTCCAAATTTCAGAATTTCGAAATCTCCGAATCTCTGAACTTCAGAATTTCCTGATTTCAGAATTACAGAATTTTAGAAATTTAGAATTTCAGAGTTTCGGAATTTCAGGGTTTCAGAATTTCAGAATTTCAGAATTTCAGAATTTCAGAATTTCAGAATTTCAGAATTTTTGAATTTCAGAATTTTAGGAGTTTCAGTATTTCAAAATTTCAGATACTCTTAAATGTTCATAATCTAAGAGTTTCAAGGTCTCGGAGTTTCAGAATTCCAGACGTTCGGAAATTTCAGAATTGATCTACATAATGGTCTACATAAGTGCGGCGCGATTTCGTCCCCCGAACTGCCCCCGAAATTTTTGCTGTCTCGCCTCCTTTAAGATTTTTTTTTTGCATTTTTCCTCCAATATGATTTTCGCATTCTCCAAATTACACAGCTTATTACCTCTCCAGCCTGACCTCATTAAAAAGATCGAATATAAGATAAATGGCGAATTTCTCACTCGATGATTCAGCCACTTGGGTGGTGTCCCTCATTCATTTGTGTTTATACATCTGGTAATTAGGAATTGCAGAATTCAAAAAAGAAAAAGGAGGGGAGGATAAAAAAAGGAGATGATGATGATGATGATGTGAATGGAAAAGAAATCATGAGAAGTGAATTTTAAATTGAAAAATGAAAAAAAATTGTGATGGAAGAAAACCGAAACTCGAGACTGAGGGAGCAGAATCGAACGGAAACAATTGTTTGCAAGGTATGTATAAAAATATGTAGAGTTTTCAATGAGTTTTTATTAAATTCTATTTAAACTTCTTTTATTGAGATCATAGTGGGTTATTGAGATGATAGTGGGTGAGAAGAGAAATTTAGAAGGAAGAAATTAATTTCCGGAATAGCCATAGTCAGTAATCGATAGGGTGTCTTCTGCATCTTCTTCAACTTCATTGACTTCGGCTAGATGACAACGGTTAACGAACACACTGCTTTCCGCTGGCGTTTTCTTCTTTTTTTGCTTCAGAAGGACCGTTCCCGCGTTTTCTTTCATTGCCACATGTTCACTTTCAGCGCCTTTCACATACAAATACGAAGTTCGCTTCAACCTGTTTCTTGCTGGAGCACGGTTAGCACACTTGGAGCGAGACATCTGTATGTCAGTGATAACGAAAACTTTCTAACTCATCTATTTATAGGCTCATTGTATCACGTCATATGTATTTTGCAATAGTTCCGAAAATTACGAGCTCACTATCACTTTGACATAAAATTCCAGTTGATTTCGCAACATCAAGAAATTACCAATGATCCCTGTTCTTTTGAATGACCAGTTTTTTTTTATTTTGACTCCAGATGGATACACCAATTAGATGCACCTTTATGAGAGACATCTATTAAGCAATTAGGCGATCAAAGAAGACACCCAATGTGCAAGACAAAACGGTTTGAGGCCACCCACACCTGTTGCTTTGAGAAAAGCCTGGATTACTGTATAATCTGTTTTCAAAGGGACAGGTCTAGATTTGAAAAAAGGGGGAGATCACTGCACAAGCCTAATTATCCGCCACCCACCGTGTCGCAGATGTCTGGATAGGAAGAGAGAGTCGCTGTATAATTGCTCAGGACTCCGAAAATGGTCACAGAGCAATTTTTATCACTAAAACTTTGTGATACAGTAACTAAATGATACGGTAACTAGGTGATACGGTAACTAGGTTATACGGTAACTAGGTGGTACGTTAACTAGGTGGTACGGTAACTAGGTGGTACGGTAACTAGGTTATACGGTAACTAGGTTATACGGTAACTAGGTTATACGGTAACTAGGTGGTACGGTAACTAGGTGGTACGGTAACTAGGTTATACGGTAACTAGGTTATACGGTAACTAGGTGGTACGGTAACTAGGTGGTACGGTAACTAGGTTATACGGTAACTAGGTGGTACGGTAACTAGGTTATACGGTAACTAGGTTATACGGTAACTAGGTTATACGGTAACTAGGTTTTACGGTAACTAGGTGGTACGGTAACTAGGTGGTACGGTAACTAGGTTATACGGTAACTAGGTGGTACGGTAACTAGGTTATACGGTAACCAGATGATACGGTAATAAAAGTAAATTTAAATATTATGTAAAGTCTAAAGCTATTTTCAGATCCTAGCGTTTTTCTATATCCCTGTTGCTCAACTATGCCCCATAGACTAAGCCCCATGTTTCCAAGATTTCCTTAAGTTGGTCCCTTTTACTTTTCAAGGTTTCTGAAGCTTCTCCACCGACTCTTCTGGATTCTTCTATATAGTGCACACGTTCAGCTAGATGAAGAAAGAGGCTCCAAATTGAGGGGTAGATTTCTAATTAGTACAGATTCTACACAGGAGAGGATACAACTCCAAATTGGGGGTTCCAGGGAGATTTTAATCCTAGGATCATTTTCTGAGGAGTGTACGTTTGGGGAAGGTAATTAATCTCCAGGAGGAAGGTGTAGGGAAGAATCAACAAGTCAGAAGGTGGAAATAATGAAGCATAGTAAGACAAGGATCATATAAGACAAACAAAATGATATACAAATATAAGCTTCAAAGAGTGATTTTGAAAGTAGCTAGTTTAAAGGGTCGATCAAGAATTTCCAGAAGGTCCCACTTTTTCAGATTATGATGTGCATTTCCATCTACAGCACCCCATTTTCAGTAGCTGAGCCTTACCTCCAAGGATATGACTTCAGGTTCAGCTTTTTCACACTATGCTATTTTCAGATGCTTCCCTGTCTTCTTTTCAGGGCTCATCAATACCTCAACATCTTGAAATCAAACTCCTCCAGACATTTATCACTGTTATGATCCCAAACTCATATGACTTCTCCAGTCATTGTTATCGCCATAGGCAGACGTCAATGGTCAAGCATCTCCATGGGAATAGCGCCCTCCGAACAACGCACACTATTTCGTTTTGATTCATCTTCTTCTAGAAGAATCTTTAGGAAACTCACGTGGAGCATTCAGAGATCACGGTTGGTTCCAGAAGTTCAATTCGAAAATTCCGGAATCAGCAGAGAATGGGAATTATCAACAGATATCGATTTTTGAATCTTGAATGATCAAAAATTCAGGATCAGAGGATGGATGTGACCGTGTAGCTCACCCGATAGAGCCCAAGTTCAACTCCTCCAACAAATAAAATTTTGGAAAAGTTTCAGATACTATGACTAGACCATGATATCTTATCCTCTTTGGCCATTCATTGATATTTTAAAGACCCAGATGACCCCTTCCTGAATTCGGCACTTCTGTAATGTGTTTCATCTTGCAACATTTCCCATTTTAACATTCCAACTCCAAAGGTTACTCCAAAAGAACTCAGGTAATTGCTCAGAGATTCTACAAATGAAAGCAAGAGAGAAAGGGATTAAAAGACGTATATCATCGGAGAAAGGAACATAATACTACACCCGAAATTCTTAATTTTGGACTAGTTTCTTTCCAACTGGACCACCCTTTTCTTAAAATGTCTACATCTTCATCTTCTACCATCAACAAGCATATGAATGCAATCTTCACTACTGTAAAGTCATGGGAAGCTTGGACATTCTATCCGAAGCGGGTATGAGGCAAAGATTCAAGAGCTTGATATGGATATAGCGGAGATGGAAATCAAAAAAGACGGAGCTCGAAACGATGAGCGAATCGCCAACAAGAATTATCTGCAAGATTGGAAGATGTGAAATTGGCTTTGGAGCAGAAGGAAGACTTTCTCAGAATGAATGAAAAATGGAGAGATGATGTCTTGGCTAAACAGAATGATATAGGGAAACTTGTAGAGTTCATGGAACGACCCCAATGAGGCGAGGAGGGTCTGAATATTCCTAAATTGAAGCTATTTCATCTATTTTTTTTCCCAGTATTTTCCCTGTAATATAAATGAAATTTATTCCACTTTTTGAAAATCTCATTCTCAAGAGCCCTCACAATTACTATAAGACACTGTACAGGTGTCCTTATAACACTATACAGGGGAATCCTGCTTTGACTCTTTTCTCCCTTGAGCAATTATGCGTGTTCTTTTTATTGCATTCATCTATATGCCGCAGAAGGAAGATTAAACGATTTGTACGGTCCAGCCGAGACAAACGATAATTTATTGAAGACCACAAGTCTAATTTTCGAGATTGAACCAACGCCTTGTAACCCTATTACTCTTGTCCGAAATCAATGCACGTTGCGGCCGAGAAAACAACGGTGGGCGGAGCTTAGCTCCCACAGAGAGAACCTTACTGTATTTTTCAAATTATTGCACGCGCCTTTAATACAGTACCTCAACATTTATCGAATTTTAGCCTTTTTCTCTCATTTATTTTTCTTATAAAATAGAAAAAAAACAGCCAAATAGGGCCCAAAATAAAAAAACGTCCGAGGTACGGTATTTAAAGGCGCATGCATCGATTTGTTTTTTTCGCTGTGCGACCGACGATGCGATTTTGAGTAAATTTTCGGCCGCAACGTGCATTGATTTCGGACGAGAGTAATACATCCTCCGGTCCTGATAATTTTACCGATATCTGTAAGAATTCCTATCCATTGCTGATTCCAGATCTTTCCGATTCAACATTGATCTCTGAATGCTCCACGTGAGGTTCCTAAAGATTCTTCTAGAAGAAGATGAATTACAATGAAATAGTGTGCGTTGTTCGGAGAGCGCTATTCCCATGGAGATGCTTCTTATAAAATCTTCGAGGTTGTTTTCGACTACGGTAGCTCATTAGCACTTTTCTTATTTTCCCGGGTTTGGCTTTTGGCGGTAACAATTATAAATGTCTGGAGAAATCAAATCGATTTGCGAAGAAGTCATATCTAGCATCGAAACAATCAAACAACACAAAGTTAACTTATCGAAAAGGACCCACAGGGTGGCAACTACCCGGACTGATAAAAACGGATATATCTTTAGACGTGCGCATCTTGGAACAGTGAGGCAAGGAGGGTCCGAAGACTCAAAGGCAGGATGCAATTCCATCTGTCCCAATTCATTTTTCTTTTGAAATCTGTTTTTACAAGGCTTTGTAATATAAATGGCATTTATTCAGTTTTCTGAATATCCCAATGTCCGGGCCTTGAATAAACGACTGAGCTACACAGCAAATTTGAACACTGTACAGGTGCCACCTTCCTATAATCCTGTTTTGACTCTCTTTTCTCCCATGAGCAATTAAAAATAAGCAATTATGCGTGTTCTTTTTATTGCATTCATCTATATGCCGCAGAAGGAAGATTAAACGATTTGTATGGTCCAGCCGAGGCAAGCGATAATTTATTGAAGCCCACAAGTCTAATTTTCGAGATTGAACCAACACCGTGTGCACAGTGACACCACGCGGATCAGTTGACCTACACAGCCACATAACCCTACATCCTCTGACGCTTTATTATTGATCTGAAATCGATATCTGTAAGAATTCCTATCCCTTGATGATTCCAGATCTTTCCGATTCAACATTGATCTCTGAATGCTCCACGTGAGGTTCCTAAAGATTCTTCTAGAAGAAGATGAATTACAATGAAATAGTGTGCTTTGTTCGGAGAGCGCTATTCCCATTGACGTGCGAATTTCCTATAGAAGCTTCGAGATTGTTTTCGACTAGGACTACTGTAGCTCATTAGCACTTTTCCTGAGGTGGCTTTTGGCGATAACAATGATAAATGTCTAGTGAAGTCAAAACAAATCATGTGATTTCAGAATAAGTCCAAAACAACTAAAACTACACAAAGTTAACTTATCAAAAAGGACCCACAGGGCGGCAACTACCCGGACTGATGAAAACCGGTGTATCTTTAGACGTACGCATCTTGGAAGTACGGAAATTGGTAGAAATATAGCTTTGCGTTTGATTCAAAGCAATTCATCAAGTCTAGATAATACTATGATTGTCCAAAGATCTAAATGGTACCAAGGAAGATGTGGATAGGCGTCTAGTACAGTAACTTGCCTAAAAAAACCCGAAACCAGTTTTTTTTCTATTCTAGCTGAACCCCAATCTTTTAGGCTTTTTGGGGTCTATAATTCAATACCGCAACCTCCTAAATATCTTGACTATGAGCCAAGTTATGAGTCGTCCAATTTTGACCCGCCGTTGGTCCGTCGCTGGTTCGTTTTGTCTATTTTCAAGTACATCTTCAGGTCTATATGTATTTTTAAAGACGAGCAAAACGAGTAATAATGTTTTGATATTCCAGCTTGATCCGTATCTTTTAGGCTTGTTGGTATCTTTCATAACTTCCTGAATATCTTATTTTTAAGCCAAATTATCTGTCAGCCCGCTTTTGGCCTGCCGTTGGCCCGTCCTTGATCCGTTTCGCTTATTTTCAAGTATATCTTCAGGTCTATATGTATTTTTTAAAATCAGCAAAACGAGGATCAATGTTCTTTATTATTCCAGCTTAGCCCCTATCTTTTAGGCTTCTCAGGATCTTTCATTTGATACCACAAATTCCTGAATATCTTAACTAAGTTATGATTCGTCTAATTTTGAACAGCCGTTGGTCCGTCGCTGGTCCGTTTCTCCCATTTTCAAGTATACCTTCAAATCTTTGTGCATTTCAGGAACTAAGCTTAATCTAAAATCTCTTAGTAATCATGTCATGTGGCATATGACCTGTCTACATATACCCATAAACAAAATTTAAAGCTCCGCCCCTTTATCTTTCCTCGGAAGCTCCGCCCACATCTCTTGCTCTTTAAAAAGGAAGTTTTCAGTGTTTAAAATATCATTTCAATAAATTTTCCGTTTTCCCTTTTTTCCTGGAGTTGCCTAGAAGCTTCTGGAGCCAAGCTGAGCAATAAGGTCTACGGAATATCAACCGGAATCCTCAGGAAACAAAAGGTACGTTTATTTTCTCTTTTTGAGAGGATAACCTAGATTTATATAGGTCAAATTATTGTTTTCTATTTTGTTTTACTATAAACCAGCCTATTTCGCTCGGATCTTTAATTTCTAGATCCCAGAATCCGAGAATTAGAAATTTTTCCCACTGAAAAAATATTCAACTTCGCGACGCCTACCAAATTATTTCATTTTTATGCAAAATTTTTGAATCTTGCTGACTAGATAAAACAAGATTTGAGCTTCATTTTCTTAGTTGACAACTTTTCTGTATCTTTTACAGTGAATGAGATAATCAACGTTGTAGTGAGGCCAAATTTTAGGCCAAGAATCCCCATGACTACGATAGGAAGCTTCTAGGCTCTACCTGAGCAACCAATCCCTAACTAGCTCCGTCCCGCCCTCTCTCTGCGTCTCTCAATTTTTTCCTCTTTCTCGTCTGTTGCTCCTAGGCAACCGGCTCTTTTGAGCTCTAGAAGGCAGATGAAGAGAGCAGAGTACGGTAGGTGGCTGCTTTTGATGCTTGGGCTTCAAGCATATGGACCAGGACCTTACATGCAGCCAGTGGGCCTAGCGGCCTACTTTCTCAGTTGCTGGTCACCAGGCCCATATGGGTCCTCTATTACCACTATTTCTGTTTTCAACAACTAAATTCCCTAAAAAAACTGACCATCGGGTCTGACCTTTCTTTTTTCGTTCTTTACCATGTCCCAAAAATGGTAGAAAAGGAAAGGAGCTCCGATCTGGTGCCTTGCCAGTTACTTGGCCTATCAGGTACAGTTTAAGGGCGATTTGCCTGTTCAGAGATGTAGTGTCTTGATGTTCGAAGTTCCTAACATCAAGTGGTACATCACTGAGCAGGCTTTAAGCCTACCTATTTTTTAAAAATTCACCTTGTGCTGCACAGAATCTGATTTTCCGTACTCAGATAACTTCAAATCTTTCCGGCTCTGCCTAGAGCCAAATCGTGTTACTTCAACGCATAACAAGGCAGTTGAGATACGCGATTTGGCTCAGGGCTATTAGCCTGCTCATTTCTTTTTCACTTTTTTATGTCGCATCCCTAAACGGCATGGTACCCGTTAACTCGAAGAAAGTGTTAAGCATCATCTTTCACACTTTCTCGGTTGACGGGTACCGGGCCCAAGTATGGCTTTATGGGTCCTCTATTCTGTACTATTGAAGTTTCAAGATATTGAATACTACTATTACCCCCCCCCCCTTATACTCCTATTTCCTACAACTACATATTCCCTAAAAAGCTGGCCACCGGGTCCGGGTTTTGTTTTCCTTCATACCATGTCCGAAATATAGTTTGAAGTAGAAGAGAGCCCCGATCTGGTGTCTAGCCAGCTCCTTGTCCTAACAGGTACTGTTTGAGGGCGATTCGCCTGTTAATCATGGGGTGATCTTGATGTTGGAAGTTTCCAACATCGAGTGGCACTTTGCTTAGCAGCCTTTAAGCCTATGTATTTTTTCTAAAACTCACTTCTGTGCTGCACAGAATCTGATATTCCATACTAAGGTAAGTATCTAAACCTGCCGGCTCTGCCTAGAGCCAAATCGCGTTACTTCAACGCATAACAAAGCTGTTATAGTCGGCGAGTAGGCTCAAGGCTGCTCATTTTTTTGCACTTTTTTCTTCATTTCTTGTCCTCCAATCCAGAACGGCATGGTACCTGTGCGTTCTGTGAAAGCGTTATAAGTCACAATGATACTTTGCAGGTCCACAGGTACCAGGCCCTAGTATGGGTACTTTCTCTTGGTGTTGTTGGTTCAAACAGGTACCGTTTTGGAGCCTTTTGCATAAACGAACAGGCCTAATTTGTTCATTAAAATACTACTAGATTCATCTATATTGATTATTCCTACACTTTCCACTACCTATTCCAAATTAAGGTAAGTTTCATAAAGGGCTCTGCCTTGAGCCAATTCGCTCAAACGCAGCGGCAGTTCAGTTCGAGTAGGCGATTTGGGTCCATGCTCATTTTCTTGCACTTGTTCGTGTTGCATGTGTTTTGTCTCCACTGTTTGAACCTTAAACGGCATGGTACCCTACGTCTGAAGAAAGTACAAATGTGTTCTATTGATACTTTCTCAGCCGACGGGTACCGGACCTATATGGGTTCCCTATTCCTATTTTCTACAACTACTATGAAGCATAGCATTTGAAAATCGACCATATTATCTATTCCTAATTTTTACAAACAGCTGACCATCGGATCCGAGGCTTCCTCTTGTTCTTACCATGTCAGATCGATGGTAAAAAGAAGGCGGAGAACTCGGATCTGGTGCATAGCCAGCTCCTTATCCTATCAGGTACTGTTCAGGGCGATTTGCATGTTCAGATACATCGATTTTCGGAGTGTTGATCCAAGATTCCTACTCCAAAACCTTTGTGTCTCTGCGGGCTTATTAGCCTACCTTTTGTCTATTGTCGTATCTGATTTAGTCAAAATTTTCCATAATTTTCAGATTCTTAACTCCAAGCGATCGAAGGTGATTGATGCTTTGATGACGTTGAAAGAAGACATTTTTCAACTCCTCATTGCCTCATCACCTTTGGTTTTTGAGCTTCGAGACTTTTTCTGGTATCTTGTCCAAAAGGCCTTCATGGCCTACCATCGAATCCGGGTTTTGTTTTCCTTCATACCATGAGAGCCCCGATCTGGTGTCTAGCCAGTTCGAGAGAGAGAGAGAGAGAGAGAGAGAGAGAGAGAGAGACTACCATTTTTCTGTTATATGTTGAATTCTCTTGTCTAATATCTTCTTGTCCAAAAGGCCGGCATGACCTAGAACCTAATCCTTGTGAATAAAGGCAAAGTAATGCAGTTTATGAAGGGGATTAGGGTCTAGGCTTTTAGTCCGTCTGCTTTGAACTATTTATTCCTATTCCTACCATATTCCAATATTTCTAGAACTTTTATTATTGATCCAAGCAAGCGAAGGTAGGGTGACTTTTGGTGCGTGGATAGCAATACGTCTCTCGACTCACCATAATTATCCTTTTTCAGAATTTCAGAATATTCCCATTCTAGTATAAATCGATATTCAAATATTCCCTAGAATAGGTGAGTTTGATGTGCAGGTGGTGTGGTCCAAAGTTTCCGCGATGGGTTATATAGTTATCGTTAAGACTATATCCTAGTGCCCAAACTTTGTACTAGATTCTGAACCTGGGAGAATTTTCGTACTTTTTTATGCTGTGCAGTTTGTTGTTCAGGTATTTTCAGACAATTCGCCTTGATGACAATTCCGTTAAATTTGAAAATTGTTTAAAAAATTGAGTTTCAATAAAAGTGATTTTTCTTGATTCTCCAATAAAGTTTATTTTTCAGATTCAAAGGTTTTATAGGTTCCACTTTGAACTCATATATCTCACTTATTTTGAAAGATATCAATAAGTTGTAAACTGACAAAATGTTTATCATAATATCACAAATATTTTATCAGTTTACAGTTTTTTGTTATTTTTCACAGGAAATGAGATATATGGGCTCAAAGTTGACAAAACTGATAATTTTTCAAGACCTAAAAATTTTAAAAATTAATATTAATTAAGTACTCTTTATTCATCACTTATATCATTATATTTCAATTAAAAAAGGGAATCAATTAGTGGCAATTAGTCTTCTCTTAATCTATTTATTCTTCTGCTGTGGATTCTCATAACTTCCTGCCTGCTTCGTCGTCTTCAATGCCTCTCCACCTTCTCCACCTTGATTTGGCATCACCTGACCATTGAATGCTCCCGCGTTGCGAGTCGTCATCATACCAGCACTCTTTGGATCAGCAGAAGCTCCGCCCACTTGCTGTCCAGTAAACTGTCCAGCTGGACGAGTAGTAAGCATTCCAAGGCTCTTCGGGTCGGCAGCACCACCAGCAGGAGCTCCTGATTCAACCTGTCCAGTAAACTGTCCAGCCGGACGAGTAGTTCGCATATCATCTCCAGGAGCACCTCCTGGAGCTCCATTCGAAGCCACTTGTCCATTGAAGAATCCAGCTGGACGAGTAGTCATCATATCATCAGAAGGTGGTGGAGCATCACTCTTCGGCGATGGACCACCCTCGTCTTCGTCGGACACAGATTCCTCCTCTGGGCGAGTGAGGAAGATGAGTTTGGCCTGGAAAACTTTTCGATTTTTAGAACATTCTCCCTGGAGCACCCTTACCTTCTTAACCTGTGCAGCCGGTGCCTCGACCTTGGTCTTCGCTCTCATACGTCCCTTTCGATCCTTATCCTCCTCATCATCGTTTTGAGTTGGTTGTTGGTTCTCTTTCTCGTCATTCACTCCTGGATACACAATATGGATCATGTGCTTCAGAGTAGCTGTTGAGTGCTCCTTTCCCTTGATTCTCTCCATATTTGCATTTTTGGACACAGCGATCAGGACAACGGTGTATCTAAAATTTTGGATTCAACATATCTCAGTTTCTAGGAAAGTTATCAAAAAGTGCTTAACTAGTGAAATGTGTAAAATTTAATTTTACACATTTTGTTAGTTAACAACTTTTTTCTATCGTCTACAGAAACTTTGATAATCTAGGTCAAACCTATCGGGTTCCTAAGCGCGCACAGGGGGTGGAGGCGCGCCTTTCTTGACGGGCCCTATCTCTGCTCCTAATAACGCTACTAAAAAGTGTATAACTAGTAAAATATATGTAATAAAATTCTACACATTTTGTCTGTTTACAACTATTTTGTATCTTTAACACAAACGATGACAATCTAGGTTAAATCTACGACAACATTGAGGGCGCGTCAACAGAGAGAGCAGGGGTGCGCTCATTTAGAGATACCATATCTCCGCTCCTAATAATGTTATTAAAAAAACAATCAATTAATAAAATATTTAATATTTGACTTTACACATTTTGCTAGCGTCATTAGCAGCGGAGATAACCAAAAGCGCGCCAACAGAGGAAGAAGGCGCGCGCTCCTTATAGTTAGGACTACCCTCTTTTAAAGGATTATATCTCTGCTCCTGATAACGCTATCAAAAAGTAATCAACTAATAAAATGTGTAAAATTTAATTTTACACATTTTATTAGTTAACAACTTTGTTGTATCTCTTACACAAATCGAGTTACCTATCATTCTTTTTGCACTTCTCTTTGGCCAATCCTCGAAAGTTGCACTTGAAAGTGAACTTTTCTCCAATGCCCAAATTATGAAGTTTTGGAACCGTCGAGAAGACACTAGGATTCGTATTCTTGAATTTGACCATAACAGCACTCGTGGAGTTGTTCGTGATCTCCAGAGAGGCCTGTTGTTTCCGTTGGACCGGTTGAAATGTGAACGATTTCGACGGATTGAACACCACTTTTGACAGATCCGTGTTTGCCATTTCTCACTCAGAATTCAGAAGAGGAGAGAGTCCGTTTGGGATTCCTTGTGAAGTTAAAAGGCTTTTGAGGAAATTCTCTTTTATGAACAATTTATATTTTTCTAGAATTTCGGGTCACTTTTCTTTTCGTGGTCATGAAGTTTTTTTTCTTGTGGGATGGAATTTATAGGACTTTTAAGGATGAAAGGATATTTAAGGTCTTAAGGGGTTTTTCAATATTTAAGAACTTTATAAATTTTTGAGTTTTCGCAAATTTTTCAGAATATCGAATTCACTCTAATTGAACGCCACCCAAACCGTCAGCTTTGAGCCCACATATCTCGGTTCCTGTAAAAGATACTAAGAAGTGGTCAACTAATAAAATATTGGTGATATTATGATAAACAATTTATCAGTTGACCAATATTTGATATCTTTTACAGGAAATTAGATATATGAGCTCAAAGTTGACGGTTACTGTGACGTACTATTAGAGTGTTTACGGTAATCGGAATTTCGAGATTTTCACTGATGTTAGAATTTCAAGGATTTATTTTAAAAAAATGCTTAAATGTTAAAAGATTTTTCAAGTTTTAAGAATTTTCAACAGTTTTATGATAGCATGAGTTTTCAGAATTTTCAGATTTTCAGAATTTTTTGGATTCAGCGAATATTGAAATACCTAGAGATTACAAACTACAAAAGTTGTTAAGCCATTCTCCATCGTTTTTGATGATTTTTGGCTTCGAGTTTTGAGAATTTTCAAAAATTTCAAAAATCCGCATTTTTCGGATCTTTTTGAATCTCGATTCTTTTTTCACTGAGAATTCTTAAATTTCTCAAAAAATCAATTTTGCTGAAAACTTTTTTTTCAATTTGCAGATTTTCGTAAAATTTTTAAACATTGCTTTATTTTTTTTATTTTCTGAAACCCCCAAAAATTGTTTTTCAGTATTTTAGAGAATTTTAGGATTTAAAACAATTTTTTAAAAATCGAAATTCAGAATTTTAGCTTCATGAAAATCCGATTTTTCTTACTAACACAATTTGTATCATGATATCACTAACATTTTATCAGTTGACAACTTTTTTATATCTTTCACAGGAACCGAGATGAATTGGCTCAAAGTTATGGGGCCCTTCTATTACAGGTTTTACGGTATCCTGGATTCCTTGGTTCCTCTTGGCACAATAATCTTTTTTTTGGTTTTTTTAAAATTTTTTTTAAATTTCAGGTTTTAAAAATCATGAAAATGGGACTAAATCGAAGCAAGCTGCATGACTTTGAACACTTACTGAGGCTCACGAACTCTTGTAGTTTGTAGTCTCTAATCTTTCGTCCGTTTGTCGTAATTTTTGGCTCAAAATTTTTAGAAATTTTGCATTTATCTTGGTTTTGGAGACTTCTGGATTTTAAAATCTGTCAATTGATTTTGGAAAATTCGCATTTTTCAGATCTTTTTGAGTATTTGATTTCTGAAAACCCCAAAAATTGCTTCTACGTCATCAAACTCCTCTTTTTCTTATATTTCTTTTTCTTATTCATCCACCCGAGTTCCTCCCATTTCATCAAAATGTCATACATATTCTGGCTCTGAATAGAGGGGACAACAATGAAGATGAAGCCCAAAACAACAGAGAAATAGTGTGCGGATTGAAGAGAGTGTGGCAGAGAAAACAAAGAAAGTGTATGACAGATGGGATTAGGATTAAATGGAAGAAGAGTGGAAGAAGGCGTGTGTCCTCTCATAGAAGCTCTGTCGAAAGAGTACTGGGAAATGAGAGACGCAGAGAAAGAGAGGAGTGTCCCATGGCTACCAACACCACCACATCTTCTCGCTTTTTCTCGGCTTTTTTTTACACTTTTTTTCTTCTTAAAATAGAGTATTTCCAGGTATGATAAACCAATATTTGAAAATTCTCCAAGACAAAATTCGCAATCACATTCGTTCGGTCGACTCGGGAAATGCTATTCTGTTCTTTTGTGTTTCAGCAATAGTGGGTTTTTTTAAATGATTTTCCTTTCAAAAATGTAAATTTAAAGCCAAAAATCAGCAAAAACGGTTGAGAGTGAGTTACGGTGGATTTTAGTTTTATTGAGGCATAGGCATTTTTTGTGGTTTGTAGTCTTTCAGAGCTTCATTGGAAAATTCTCAACACTTAATACTTGAATTCTAGCCAAAAATCATGAAAAACGAACGGAAATGAGCCGAGTTGCAGTGATTTGAAGTTATTACTGAGGCTTGGAAAGTTTTGTAGTTTGTAGTCTAAGCCTCACTAGGGAATGACTCACAGAAGATGTGGAGTTATGGGACGAGACCTATATCATTCGAAAGAGGATGAAATTTCATTTTCAAATATATGCTCAGTTTTTGCGGCGGCCTCCGCTAACTCGAGAAATTTGGGTCAGAAGTTTTCAGTAGATTTTGCACTGAAATGCATACGTGAACGCTTCCACGTCCTCATTTCTTTTATACGCTTTGAAGAACCATTGAAAACAGCAGTGGGATGGTTCAGTGGTAAAGCGGCGGGATGGGGAAATGGTACTCTATGGTTCGACTCCTTCATAGTCGAAACTCTTTTTTTATTTTTTGTTGGTTTTTTATATGACCTGTTTTTGAGCTCAAAAGCTGTTTTCAGCAGTTTTCCATACTCTAAACACCTTTGGCATCTTGTCAAATACAAATTAACCAAGTTTTTGGAAAAAAAATTTCTGAAGAAAATTCGCATGTTTTCATGATCCATACACCTCTTTTCAAATTTTCAAAAAAAAACTTTTTGAAACACAAAGAAATCTATATTTATTATTATAACGATTATTATTATGTCTCGCTTTTATAGACGGGCGGCGAACGGGCGGCAAGCGGGCGGCTCACCGCCCGCCCGGATGGAAACCCTACTGGAATAATCCCGCCAAGGATAAAAAAATCGGAGAATT
>NC_013489.2:14492998-14497627 GCF_000004555.2 Caenorhabditis briggsae | reverse complement strand
CCAAGTTTTTGGAAAAAAAATTTCTGAAGAAAATTCGCATGTTTTCATGATCCATACACCTGCTTTTCAAATTTTCAAAAAAAAACTTTTTGAAACACAAAGAAATCTATATTTATTATTATAACGATTATTATTATGTCTCGCTTTTATAGACGGGCGGCGAACGGGCGGCAAGCGGGCGGCTCACCGCCCGCCCGGATGGAAACCCTACTGGAATAATCCCGCCAAGGATAAAAAAATCGGAAAATTTGAAAAGAGGTGTATGGATCATGAAAACATGCGAATTTTCTTCAGAAATTTTTTTTCCAAAAACTTGGTTAATTTGTATTTGACAAGATGCCAAAGGTGTTTAGAGTATGGAAAACTGCTGAAAACAGCTTTTGAGCTCAAAAACAGGTCATATAAAAAACCAACAAAAAATAAAAAAAGAGTTTCGACTATGAAGGAATCGAACCATAGAGTACCATTTCCCCATCCCGCCGCTTTACCACTGAACCATCCCACTGCTGTTTTCAATGGTTCTTCAAAGCGTATAAAAGAAATGAGGACGTGGAAGCGTTCACGTATGCATTTCAGTGCAAAATCTACTGAAAACTTCTGACCCAAATTTCTCGAGTTAGCGGAGGCCGCCGCAAAAACTGAGCATATATTTGAAAATGAAATTTCATCCTCTTTCGAATGATATAGGTCTCGTCCCATAACTCCACATCTTCTGTGAGTCATTCCCTAGTCAGTAAAGTTTCAACGCGATGTAACTTGGCTTGTTTTCAACCGTTTTTAATGCTTTTTGCAAATTTCTGAGAATTTTTTGTAGTTTGTAGTCTATAACTCTAGAACCAGAATTTTCGAAAAATTTTTTTTTACTTTTCTGAAAGTTTTAATACAAATTTTGAGCTCAAATAAGGATAAAAATTCCATGAAAACACTTCAAAGAGCCCCTTTTCTAAAAATCCCTAATACCCCAAATATTTCAAGCTGAAAATCGTCGAAAACGGCGAAAAAAGAGCCAAGTTACGGTGATTTCAAGTTTTTACTGAGGCTTGGGAGTTACTGTAGTTTGTAGTCCCTTAGCCTCAGTGAAACATCGAAAAAACTTTGAGTTTTTCATGATTTTTGGCACATTTTTTCTAATTTTTCAATTTTCAGACAGTCTTCTTGCTCTGCGTACTAAGCTCTCCAACGATTCAAGAAACATGGCACCAGCGAAACAACAGGGTTCCCTCACAGAATCCACGTGGCATCGAGAACAAAAGTATTCCGGAGAAAATCAAATCGGGTGGAAAACGGAAGCGGCGATTCGCGAAAAAAGACATTCGAGCGATGGAAATGGAGGAGAAGCAGCGGAAAAAAGAGGAGAAAAAAGAGGAATCGAGGGCGGAACGGTTGAGACAGAAGCAGACGGAAAATGGGCAACAGAAGAAGGTTCAGAAGGCGTCGATGAAGAAAAATTCATCGAAAAATGCTGGAATTCCGGTGGAGAATCGACAGAAAAAAACAATCGGAGTGATGACGAATGTTCCGACGAAGAGGAGCTGAAAATCCGAATTTTTTAAAAATTATCGATTTTTTTGAAAATTTCTCAGTTTTTTGAATTTTAGAATTTGCGAAATTCAATTTTCTCAGTTTCTTAAATACTGAATTTCAGGAATTTTTTCTTCAAATTTGAATTTATTTTTTAAAGAAAAAATCTGAATTTTTAAGATTTTTAAAATTTGAAAAATTATCGATTTTTGGTGTTTTCTCAGATTTTTAAAAGAATTTTTAGCATTTTTCTCTGATCTCTCTCTCTCTCCCCAAACTCTTCGAATCTCAATTTTCCTGTAATATTCTCTCTCTCATATCTTTCTGCTACCTCTAATAAATTCAACATTTATAAAATACAGCGAATCTTAAAGAAAATGGATTATTAAAGGGAAAAATAATGGGATTTTCAGAATCGAATTTCCAAAAAAACAAGGAAAATTTCAAAAAAAGGTATTTTTAAAGCTTTTAATTGGGATAATTAGGGCCAATTAGAATTTATTGCTCCAAGAGCCGCGACGGTGTCTTCCGCGCTCTTCCACTCCTCGTCGTTCCATCCGATGCCACGTGGCTTGCAGTTGATGACGTCGATTCCAACGTCTCCGATCTCTGAACCTGCGGAATCACGTCTTCTGAAGCTGCAGACGTAGACGGTTGTGTTGTTTGTGAATGTTCGGGGAGTCTGAAAGCTCTAGAAAATTGAATCGATGATCTAAAGAGGCTTTTACTGAGGCTAAGCGACTACAAACTACAAAAATTCCTAAGCCTCAGTAAAAATTTCGTAACTTGGCTCCTTTTTTTCGGAGTTTGCTGATTTTTAGTTCGAAATAATTGGATTTTTGGGATTTCTAGAAATTTGAAAATTTCCTACAGAATCCTTCATTTTTAGATTAAAATTGTTTTCGAATTTGTAGAAAATTTCTAAAAAATCTAAAAAAAAATGTTTTTCAAATTGTGATTTAAGACTACAAACTGCAAAAACTACAAAGTACAACGAATTCTCGAAATTTGCAAAAAAATAATTAAAAACGGTTGAAAACGAGCCAAGTTACAGCGTTTTAATATTTTACTGAGGCTTAGACTACAAACTACAAAATGTTCTAAGCCTCAGTAAAATCAGAAAAATTGCTCGTTTGGTCTTTAAATGGGCTTTTCAAGGCATTTCGAAAATATTGCAGTTTGTAGTTCCTAATCCAAGTGAAAACAATTAAATTCACTGAGGCTTAGACTACAAACTACAAGCATTTCTAAGCCTCAGTAAAATCTTCAAATCGTTGTAATTCGACTCGTTTTCGTCCGTTTTTCATGGTTTTCGGCTAGCTACAAACTACAAAAAACCCGTTTTCTATGACTTTCGGCTAATTTGCCAAGAAATTCCGAGCTTTTACAATGGCTACAAACTATAGAAAAGCGCAGAAATCGATTTTTAATGAACTTCAGCCTACTTCCCTGCACTTTTCACAACTTACAATGGAATATCCTTCAGCTCATCTTGCTGAACAACCCTGGTATCCTCATGAATCTCCTTCTCCTCTACTACTATCTCTTGCTCTTCCTCTCGGATTCTCTCCTCGATTTCCACGTCATCATCCTCTCCATCCTCCTCTCCCTCCTCTTCCATCTTCTGTCGCTTCCTCGGTCGCCCACGCGTCGGCTTCTGAAGCACCCACGACTCCCGCATCTCCTCCTCCGTCGATCCATCGATGAGACCCGGGTCCGAGTTGGTATTCCTCAGAATCGCCTGAATTTTCTCCTTATATCCTAGGCCGACACGGGCGTGTTGGCAAGATTGAAGACGATTCAGAAGCGAGAGACACGAGTCTTCTACTTTACAGATGGCGTTGAAGGTGTAGATGTCTTTGAAATTCTGTCTCTCGGTCATTCTGGTGTACGGCTTCTGTGTTAGATAGATTCTAGGGGGCGGGAGGTTGGGATCCTCTTCTTGGACACGTGGCTCAGGAGCGGGTGGTTGCTCATCCTTATAATTCCTTATCGATTGCCGGTTATACAGCACATTTCTAGGTGGGGCCTGTCGCTTCGGCGATGAAGATTCCACGTCATCATAGGCGTTGACAAATGGCTGAGTGGTTCCAGCGGCCAACTGTGCTGCTAGGGGCGGAGCCAGAGCTCGGGTACCAAAAGAGGCTCGAATTCTGCCAGGTGGACAGTACGTTTTGACTTCAATCGGTCGTTTTTCAGAGCTCACTATGGAGACGTGCTCTCCTTGAATCTTCTGAGACCGGATTCTGCGATCTTCTTGATCTCTCATGAAGACTTCTGGGGTGTAGTAGTCGATGTACTCTCGTTGATGGAACATTGAAGAAGTGGGCGGTGGGCGGGCGCCGCGGGGCTGGTAGCGAGGATCGTATGGGTGGGGTTGGTGTTCGAGGCAGTAGTCGATGGTGATGCGGGCGGTTTCTTGTTTCGAGACGATCTGGAATTTAGAGATTTTGAATTGGAGAGACTACAAACTGCTATTTTAGGTCATTTTTAGTCGTTTACACTGATTTTAAGCTAATTTTTACAAATTTTAGGCCTATTTGGTCGATTTTAAGTTAATTTTCAGCCATTTTTAGTCATTTTTCGTAATTCTCAAACAGTTTGAGCGAATTTTAATCGTCGAAATTTACATTTCCAGCCATTTACGCACAAATTTCAGATATATTTCTTTTAATTTTCACTAAAGTTCAGGTATTTTCAAGCAGATTTGACTATTTTTTAGCGTTTTCGAGCCAATTTCAGCAGATTTTCAGTGAATTTTCAGACGAATTTCCTCGAAAACCGCCAAAACTGAAAACTCCGAAAAATTTGCGATTTTTCGAAATATAAAATTGATGTTTTCTTTGATTTTTTACAAAATTTCTAGACATTTTTAGGATTTTTAGCTATTTTTGAAGATTCTTTTTCGATTTTTCCGAATTTTTTTGTTTGGAATTTGATGGAACGGTGTTTTTGACAGGGGAATACTGTAGAAATCTCACTTTCTTGGATACTGTAGTTTTTCATAAGCAAAAATCACTTTTTGACGTGGTTGTGTTCGCAGAACAGAAACTACAAACTACGAAGTTTTCTACAGTGATCTACAGTAAACACAAACACCTGTCCATG
>NC_013489.2:14491428-14492693 GCF_000004555.2 Caenorhabditis briggsae | reverse complement strand
GCGAAATCAATTGATCCTGTGACGGGAGGCTTGTCGAGATGATTTGATCGTTGCATTCAGGGCAGAGAGACTGAAATGAAGTGACTACAAACTACAAAAAAATTCGAAAATTTTTCGCTAAAAACATTGAAATCGGTTGGAAGAGAGTCGAGTTTAAAGTTTTTACTGAGGCTTAGGAAAATTGTAGTTTGTAGCCCATTAGCCTCAGTAAAACAGAATGCGCGTTTCCGGAAGCTAAGTGACTACAAACTACAGCTTTCCTCTAAGCCTCAGTGAAAGCCTGAGGGATCCACCGCGCTCCATTTTTGCTGAGGCTCACGATAACATTGTAGTTTGTAGTCTGAGCCTCAGTAAAACTTCAAGGCGCCCTAACTCGACTCATTTTTAGCCTTTTTTCCACCAGAAATAAGCAGAATTTCCCTTATTTTCAAAACTCACCAACGGAAAAGGTTTGGTCCTTCTCGCCTTGATCAATCCACACCCGTTCTCCGCGTACAGCACCTCATCAGCTGTCATATTCAATTTCCTCTGTTTATCCTTGAACTTTTGCATCTCAAATCGTTTCCGATAAATTCGATTATGGCGATGATCTTTAAGTGTGTCGTTAATCGCTAGAAACGATGGAAATAGCTCTTTGTCGATTTCCGGAAAATCTCCTTTCACTTTTTCTTTAACATTTTCATAGAGTTCTGGAAGACTCGTCTCGGTGAATTCTGCCAGAAGACGTGCATCGTAGACGCCGAGTCTGATGACAATTTGCGTTTCATCTGATGGACAGGATTCCACGTGTTCCCGCGCGATTTCAATATTCGAGAAGTCTGGAACGGTGCGGAGCTCGCCGAAGCACTGATCGTTGATGCATTTCCAAGTGTTCCATTCGGTTTCGGAGACCTGGAAAGAGCGAAAAATTGGCTTAAATTTCGAAAAAACGGTTGGATTCTTGGAAAAATCATCAAAATCGGCTAAGAATGAGTCGAGTTAGGGAGCTTAGACGTTTTACTGAGGCTTAGGCTACAAACTACAATGTTTCCGTGAGCCAAACTTACCGAAAAATTGCAGAAAATTTGGAAAAAAAACGGCTGGAAACCAGCTAGTTGAAAATTTTACTGAGGCTTAGAAAAATTATAGTTTGTAGTCTCTTAGCCTCAAAGAATGTTTAAATTATCAAATTCTGAAACTTTTGAGCCAAATATCACTAAAAACGGATGAAAATGAGATTTTACTGAGGCTTAGAGCGTTTTGTAGTTTATAGTCGCTTAGGCTCA
>NC_013489.2:14488152-14490641 GCF_000004555.2 Caenorhabditis briggsae | reverse complement strand
TCGCTCTAAGCTTCAGTAAAGGCTATGATGCACTGGAGTGTTTACTGAGGCCAACCTGTAGTCTGTAGTTGCTTAGCCTCAGTAAACCCTCTAGTGCGCGCCAAGCATTTTACTGAGGCTAAGCGACTACAAACTACAAACCGCTCTAAGCCTCAGTAAAATTTTCAACTCGCCGTAATTCGGTTCATTTTCAACAGTTTTTGATGATTTTTGAGGTCAAAAATTTGATTTCAAGCTGTTTTTTTCATGATTTTAAGCTATTTTTTATCGATTTCACTCCATTTTCACCATATTAGAATGTTTAAATTATCAAATTTATTTATACTCACCCAATCTTTAATAGTATACAGAAATCCCTTAAAAGCCACTTGTCTCTGACATTTTCGATTAAAGCACGACACTAGACGAACAACAGATCCGTCTTCTTGAGTAATATCATGAATTCTGCTCATTAAATCCGGCAAATTCATTGAATAAAACGGGTCACCGCCTCTAACAGGCAAAAACGACTGATAGGCATCCGGATCGTCGTATTCGACGATTTGATGCTCCATTAAATCGTGCGCCTGATAATAAGCACTATCTTCTGCACCTATTTCGCCCATCCAAACTTCTCCTCCATCGATTACTTCCTCTATTATCTCCTCGCCTTCTTGAAACGCGATATCTTCGGCATTCTTGACGATTGCGTCAAGGGAAGACATCTTAAAAATTCTAATTTTCTTCATTTATTTGAATTCCACAAGAAAAAGCAAGAAAAACTAGCAAAAATGAGCTAGAAATCGGCTAGAATACATAAATAAATTCGAAATTTTTCTCCCTTGTGTGCAAGTGCGCTCCAGCGCACCAAACACTAGAGAGTGAGAGACGCAGGTGTATTGCTGACTCTCCTAGGGTGCTGGGCACGTCTTCAGTGATCCCTAGCGCGTTTCTAGTGCTTCTGGAGCTCCATCCACGTGTTTCGTGGGCTCTAGACTATTTTTCTGAATTTCCATGATGGAGACTAAACCCGAGGCCCCGCCCAGCTATACTCCAGAAGAGGATGTGGAGCAGAATGTAAGATTTCTATGAGTGTGGAGCTCAAGGTCGATAGCTCAGAGTACTCTTAAAAACTTGAGAGAATTCGATTTTTTAGAATTTTAGAGAAAAAAATTTTTGATTTTTTTTTGAAGATTCTAAAATTTTGTTTCCAGGCCACCCCACAGAATGACTCAAGATATATAACATCGAGAGCATCACCATACAATGTGATGCCCATTGAGATGGACTGTCCACATTGTCAGGTAATTGCAAAATTTTGAAATTTCGAAAATTAAAAAATCTAAAAACCAATCTTTTTGGAAATTCTGAAGTTAAAAATATTGATAGTTGAAATTCTATTTCAAACTTTTTGAATCTGTCTGAAATTTTCAGATTATACTAAAAGCAAATAGGGCTTCGTTTTCGTAGTTGATAACTTTTTTGAAGAATTAGGACCTGAGGAGATATGCCACTTGGCAGAAGGCTGGCGTCAAGGCTCCATGCGGCTCCTAGCGAGTAGACGACGTTCCACGTGGCATATCTCCTCAGGACTTGATTTTCAGAAAAAGTTGTCAACTTCAAAAATGAAGCCCTTGTCTTTTTTAGTATGCTCTCAAATTTTCAGACAAATCCAGAAAATTGTAGTTGGATTTTCAGACAAATTAAATTTCAAAAAGTTATTAAAAAATTATTTCTGGAAATTTTGAACTTCCACGAATTACTAGCTAAAAATCTAGCTCCAAACTTTTTGAATCTGTCTGAAAATTTCTGAGTATATTAAACAAAACTAGGGCTTCATTTTTGTAGTAGACAAGTTTTTAAAAACATCAAGTCCTAAGGATATATGCCACGTAGAAGCGCCCCTCCTTTTTGATGTCTGTTCCCTCGCTTGGGCGGGCGCGCCGGTTCGCCCTCTTCCACTTGGCATATCTCCTCAGGACTTAACTTTCAGAAAAAGTTGTCAACTGCAAAAAGAAAGCTCTAGTTTTGTGTTGTGACGTGAACTGTCTGGATGACGTCAACCCTCAGATCTACGTGGCGATAGCAACTGCCTATATAAGCTTATTGAACTCTGTATTAAATGGTTCTCTCTATGTAAATAAACTCTTAGTTTAACCTCGTCTCATAGCCACCATAAGGACATAACATTTTGTATAGTATACACTGAAATTTTCAGACAAATCCGAAAAATATGAGTTAGGTTTTTAGCTAATAACTTTTTGAAGTCCGAAAATTTCAAAAAAAAAATCTCTTGGATCAACTTTTTTTAAACATCTTCCAAAAATTAGGAATTTCAATTTCATCATCTTAATTAGTTTTATCTGTTTGAAAATCTCAGAGTCTGCTAAACAAGTCATGGGCTTCATTTTTGTAGTTGACAACTTTTTCTGAAAATCAAGTCCTGAGGAGATATGCCACCTGGAAGTGCCTACCCCTCTCGCTGGTGGGCGTTGGTGGGCGCGCCTCCC
>NC_013489.2:14470047-14487391 GCF_000004555.2 Caenorhabditis briggsae | reverse complement strand
TGATTTTCAGAAAAAATAGTGTCGATTACAAAAATAAAACACTAGATTTGTTTAGCAGACTCTGAGATTTTCAGACAGATCCAATAAAGTTGAGCTAGATTTTCAGGCAAATCAAAAACTTCGACTATAAATCTATTTACCTTTGTTTCTATCCAATTTTTTTGTAATTTGTAGTCCTTTCCCACCTTATCCCTATCCCAATTTCTCCCTATTTCCAGAACCATATCGTGTCACACATTGAGTTTGTCTCCGGCATTCTTCCATGGATCATTTGTGCCATTTTCGCCTTCCTCGGGCTCTTCCTTTTCATTATCCCTTGGTGCTTCTGTTGTGTCCCATTCTTCCTGGACCAGCTGCGTGACGTCACTCACACTTGTCCGGCTTGCAAGAAATTTTTGGGCCGATTCAGTCGGGTCTAATTTTTTGGTGCTTATTATTTTTCACCCAGTTTTTTGACTTTGGTGCTTGCTATGACTTGAAAAATTGACAATTTTTTGAAAATCTGAAAATCGTATCTCAAAAGCTTTGGATCTAGCTGAAAATTGCTGAGTACACTAAGCAAGACTAGAGCTTCATTTTTGCTGTTGACAATTTTTTCTGAATATCAATCCTTAAAAAGATATGGCACGTGGAAGAAAACTCCTTTTTTGGCGCCTGCTCTCTTGCTAGGATGGGCGGGCCTCAAGGTATACCTTCTTTCAAGTGGCGTATCCTCTTTAAGAAGCGTTTTCATAGAAAGTTGTCAACTAACAAAATGAAGCTCTACTTTCAGACAAATCGAAAAAATCAGAGCTAGATTTTCAGAGGTTCTGAAGTTTGTACTGAAAATCGGAAAATTTTCAGGCTATCCTTTTTGAATCTCTAAAAATCCTATTTCAAACTTTTTGGATTTAGCTAAAACTTGCTATGTACATTAAACAAAACTAGGGCTTCATTTTTGTAGTTGACAAGCTTTTCTGAAAATCAAGCCCTGAAGAGATATGCCACGTGGAAGAGCGTGCTCTGTTTGGCGCCTGCTCCCTTGCTAGTTTGGGCACCCCGCAAGGTAGCCCTCTTCCACTTGGCATATCTCCTTAGAACTTGATTTTTCAAAAAAGTTGTCTACTACAAAAATGGAGCTTCAGACTTGTTTGATATGTACTGTAATTTTCAGCTAGATCCCAAAAGTGTGAAAATGAATTTCAGAGATTCCAAATTTTGAACTAAAAGTTTCAATTTTCAAGTTAACCCTTCCCTACCTTCTAGAGAAAACTATGTGTTTCTTGCCCGTGTTTTTTTCCGTTTTTTTTTGCATAATTTTGCCCATTTTCACAACGATGACGTCTTCTAAGCTTTACCTTTTGTCCTTTTGCTTGTACAAAAATAAATTCTCGTTAAAATGTTTCTTTTTCATTAGGCACACAAAAAAAATCATTTATATCAATAAGCGAAAAATAGGATTCTGAGTAGTAGGTCAAAAAAATCAATATTTCAAAAAAATGGTCTTAAGTGGATTTTCCCAAACGTCTGTAGGTTCCGATCCAGGCGCGGCACGATGGACAGTAGTGTTCGGCGTCTTTGAATGTTTCAACACAGAATGGGACCTGAAACTTATAGTTAATTTTGAGGATTAATAATTTCTAATGTAAAATTTTAAGCTGATTTGAATGGTATCAAAATTAACACTATAGCATAAAAACGAAGAAAGTTATGAGCAATTTTTCAAAGTAACGGAAAAATTTTTTGATGATATTTTTAAAACCAGCGATAACTTTGTTCGTTTTAAAGCTAGAGTTTTGAATTTAATACCATTAGAAAGATCATAAAAAATTATTTAATAATAAAATTGATAATTGACTCTACAGTAAAAACCTTACCCAGAGGAAGAAGAGTGGGAGGATGGTGACTCCGAAGATGAGGATGACGAAGAACGACAGGTAGGTGAAGAAGCCGTTGACGAAACGAAGCTCCGTTTCGCCGTGATTCTGAAAATGTAGGGTAATCAAAACTAATCAAGATGATTAAATTAAAATTTCAAATCTTCGATAATTTCGAAAAAAAAATTGGATTCAAAAACAATTTTTTTTTTAAATTTTTGGACTTCAAAAAGTTACTAGCTAAAAACCTAACTCATATTTTCTTTGGATTTGTCTGAAAATTTCAGAGTACACTAAACAAAACTAGAGCCTCCTTTTTATAGTTACCAAATCTTCTGAAAATCAAGTCCTGAGGAGATATGACACGTGGAAGAGGGCATAGCTGGAGGCGCGCCCACCCTAGCGAGGGAGCAGGCGCCAAAAAAGAGGGGCGCTTCCACGTAGCATAACTCCTCAGGACCTAATTTTTCAAAAAAGTTGTCAACTACAAAATTAAAGCCCTTGTTTTGTTTAGTATAATCTGAAATCTTCAAAAAGTTGGGACTTTTCAATTATGAGATATGCCCCTTGGAAGTGCGGCGGTGCCTATAGCTGATTTCAGAGTCGATAGATGCGCCAGCTTCCACGTGGCATATCTCCCCAGGACCTAATTTTTCAAAAAATTTGTCAACTACAAAAATGTAGCTCTAGTTTCGATTAGTATAAACTGAAATTTTCAGAAAGCTTGGACTTTTGGAATATGAGATATGCAATTTTGAAGCCTGGTGGCTCTCAAAATTGAACAAATCTGATAGTGAGCTAGGCTATTTTGAGGACTCCAAGAACTTGAAATTTCCAATAAGTTGACTAATTAACGGCTAGTTGTCAGCTAATTAGATTAATTACCTTGCAACGTGGACAATCTAAAAGCTGTGGTCGATCGGAGAGATATTTCTTGGCGTTCACAAGCATCGACGGCGTGTGCGATGCCGATCTGGAAATTTAATTTTTTGCGAATTTTTGGGATTTTCCTTTTTTTTAATTTTCACTTTCAAAGTTCAACTACCAACTATCCCTTCCATTTGCCATATATTTTTTGTAGTACTACCGAGTTTTTGCTGCTCAAATCCCCAGCAAATCTCAAGTACCTCTTATGGGATCTGTGAGCAAAAAAAAGAGAAAAGACTTTGGAAATTTGAGAGATTTAGAGATTTCGGGATTTGTTGACATTGATGAGAGAGAGAGAGAGAGAGAGAAACGGACTGTATCTATATTTTCCTACTTTTTTTGCTCTTTTTTTGAGTAATTGGTGATTTGGAAAGTGTCAAGTAGGTTAGGTACTTTGAGAAGAGAAACAGAAAAAAATTTCAGAAGCTACCGTACTTTCTACATTGAGCCAATTTATCTCGATTTCTGAAATAGATATCAAAAAGTGTTCAACTGATAAAATGTTCCTGATAATATAACAATTTGTGAATTTCAAAAGTTTTAATTTTCACATCAAAGTACTAAAATTTCACGTGAATCTTTTGAATCTCCCAAAAGATGGACCATTAAGTTTTTGGGAGCAACGTGTTTTTTCAACAAATATAACAGAAATATTAACACTTTCTGAATATTTTTCCAAAAATTAAAACTTTTGAAAATCACTACTTGTTATATGTTAAAGGTTTATCAGTTGACACACTTTTAATATATTTAACAGGAATTGAGATAATTGAGCTCAAACTTAAACCCACTAGCTTTTAACTTTGAGCTCATCTATCTCGGTTCCTGTTAAAGTTACCAAAAAGTTGTCGACTGATAAAATATTGGTAATTTCATGATAAACATTTTGTTAATTAATCACTGTTTGATATCTTTTACAGAAAATTAGATTTAAAAGCTCAAAGTTGACCCATGTTATACGGTAGATCAAAAAATCATTTTTTAGGACTTCAAAATTTTTAAAATTTTTTATAGTTAAAAAGGATAAATGCTCATTTTTAGGTTGGTGTGAAAACTGAAATTTTTTGTTTTTCAGAAACCAAAAAACGTTTTATACTGAAATTTTTGAAAATTTCGATTTTGTAAAGAATTTCAATTTTGCCGAATTTCAATGATAATTATGCAGAATTGTTGGAAATTTTTTTATAAAAAAAATTAATTTGATAGTATAAATTTGAAAATTGAAAACTTGGAAATTAAAAAATTCTCGAAAAGTTCGAAAAGTTTGAAATTCCATGAACCCTTTAATATCCTATTTTTCAATTTTTAGCTTAATTACCGTAAACACTATAATAGAACGCCACCCGAATTGTCAATTTTGAGCCTATGTATCTCAGCTCCTATAAGAGATATAAAAAAGTGTTTAACTAATAAAATGTTGCTGATATTATGATAAATATTTTATCAGTTGACAACTTTTTGATATCTTTCAAAAGAAGTGAGATATATAGGCTCAAAGTGGACGGTCCGGGTGGCGTTCTATTAGAGTGTTTACGGTATATTCCTTTTTTTCAAATTCAAATTTCCGATTACTGTATTTTCAGATTGTCCAATTTTTTTATTTCCAATTTTTCCTATTTTCTCTAGTTTTTCGAGAAAAACTGTATCAAATTTCTCGAAAACCTACGACATTCAAATAATAAAAAAGCGGAGAGAATTTAATTCTTTGGGTCAATAGGAACTAAATAATTGAAATTGAAAAATTGAAAAAAAATGAGAAATCGGAAAAAAAAATAATTTGGGTGCAAAATTTCTAAAAATGTAATAATTGACTTAATTGGAATTTTTCAAAAAATTAGGCCAAAATAACAATTTTCAGATTACGAATTTTTGAAAAATTCTAATTTTCAGGTTTAAAACCCCAAGACTTTGAGTTTTCAATATAATTTGAAATTCCCGCCGAAAATCTTCAAACTTTCAAAAAATTTGAATTCTACAGTACCCCTCTCCTACCTGTGAATAGGAATCGGATGAGATCGATTTGGCGCCATTTTTGTCGGGTTTCCTGGAACTGCTATTTTTAAAAAAGGAATTTTAAAATTTCTAGAAAAATCCAAGAAAAAAGAAAAGTAGAAGCCAAGAAAAATCTAGGTGGGAGGAAAAATAAGAGCCCAAAGGATGGGTATTTGCACACACTGTACTATCTACTAGAGATTGAGAGACGCAGAGAAAGAGGAAAAATCGGAAGAATCTGAGGGTGATTTGAGGGGAGAAGGTACTGAAGTACTTGAGATTTTTTGGCGAGGAGAAGAAAATACTACATGACGCACTTAGCAGAGAACTACTAACAGGTATAGCCAAAGAGCTGTCAATTGAGAGCAGTTTTTGGGGTGGAAATAAGATATGTGGAAGATTTGGAAGTTTCAGAAAAAATCATATTGGTATTGAAAATGGAGGAATCGCTTTGAAGCCGCTTTCTAACGGGATTCACTGCGATTTTTAAGCTCCCTTACTTTAACTTTAATTATTGTATTGTATTGTATTGTATTGTATTTATCGCGTAAAAAATACGTGGAAGAATAAAAAGAAAAAAGAATGAAAAAGAGAATAAATAGACAAAAAGGGACATGGTGACATAAAATTTATATTTCTTAACCTAGACATGAATAATAGTGGATAATAACAAATCTTTTTCCGAACTTCTGACAACAGCAGGCTTTTAGATCCGTTTTGTAGAGCTCATCATTTTACTAAGAACCCTATGTGTGAAGAAGTTTTGTTTAAGTTTAGACTTTGGAGTTTTCCATTGGTAGGTGTGGCGGCTGCGCGTTTTTGTCGATCTAATTTTGAAATATGATAAATGATTTATATTAATTTTACCTAGAATGAGTTTGTTGAAGAATTTCAGATCAAGCTTTTCCCGTCTAGATTGTAGTGATCCTAGGCTGAATTCGGTCAATCTGTCTTGAGATGTTTTGTAATCCTTATCAATTCTCGTTAAGTTTCTACCCACTATTCTATTCATCAATTTTCTAGTGAAGGAGCTTTGCACTTTCTCTATATTGTCAATGAGCAGTTTTTTAGAAGGGCTGGCTACCACCGTTCCATATTCCAAATACGGTCGCACAAAAGTCTTATATAGTAATGACATTAATCTAACGTTCTTACTATGATAAGTTTTAAAAATAGAGTAACTAGCATATTTCGCCCTATTGATAGCTTTCTGCCAATGGTTAGAGAAATCTAATCTCTCAGTGATTATAAATCCTAAATCCCTAACTGTAGTTTCCCGTTTAATTTTGTCATTATCAAGGAAATAATTTATATATTTTGGGTTTTTACCAAGACTGATGCAGCAGGTCTTTGATAGATTTAATTCTAGTTTAGCATTCATTGACCACTCATAGATTTTATTGATTGATTCTTGCAGAGATCCTCCCATGTCTCCTTTTTTAATTGGGCAATAAATTTTTAGGTCGTCAGCAAACTGTTTTACTTGAACTGGCTTAAATTATCTTATTATCTTGAATTATCTTATTATCTATACAAGATATCAGAAAGTTGCTAACTAATAAAATGTAGAAAATTGAATTTCACACATTTTACTAGTTAATTACTTTTTGATATCTTTCTTAGGAACTGAGATAATTTATCTCAAAGATAGAGGATTCAAGCTCGGGGCCTACCACGCCCTCTCCCATGATGAAAGAAGGAGGTCCTGGCTTTTTTGAAGCTCCATATCTCAGCTACAAAAAAAGCTATCAAAAAGCTGTCAACTAATAAAATAATTTTATTTTACACATTTTATTAGTTAACTGCTTTTTGATATCTTTCTTGGTAACTGAGATAGTTGGGGTCAAAGTTAAAGGAGTGGTACGCGCGAGCCTACCACCCACTCCCCTCTCTGGGTAGCTTACTTCAAAGTTAATTATCTCAATTGCTATAAAATATGTCGAAATATGGTCAGCTAATACAATGTGTAAAATTTAATTTTACACATTTTACTAATTGACCACTTTTTGATATCTTTCAGGAGAACTGATATAATTAGGGTCAAAGTTGAAGGAGAGGTGGGCGGAGCAGAGCACCCCTGGGGGAGGTCCTACTCACTTCAATCGTTTTTATCTCAATACCTGGTAAAGATATCAAAAAGTGGTGAACTAATAAAATGTGTAGAATTCAATTCTATACATTTCATTTATAAATTACTTTTTGATATCTTTCCTAAAACTGAGATAATTGGGGTCAAATAAGATAGTACTGTGAGCGCACCCCAAGAGGGATGACCTCCTCACTTCAACTGCAATTATCTCAGTTTCCGGGAAAAATCCTTCTGGGAAAAAAACCTAATGAGCCGATTGTAAATTCTCCTTACCTTGTTCTCAAAATAATATTGACCAATAACATCTATAAAAAATGGGCGGAGCTTTTCATAAGTTTACTTCAGTCACCCTCAATCACTTTGTACCATAATAAGAATGATAAAAACTAACAAGGGTACTGATTAGCCAGACTAGAAACTAGCCTGTTGATCCCTTTCGCCACGTAGAGGCTCAGTACATGAAAGGGAAACAAGGTTTATTTGACCAATGGGATCACCTTCTAAAACCCATATAGGAGGTGGAGGGAGGGTCCCCCATCTCCTAACAAAAAATAAAACAAGATCATCTCCTAACAAAAAATAAAACCTCTTTTCGGAGACCATTGTCGGTTAATTTTCAGAAGCTCCTTCTCATCCCGATAAGAAGCCACATTGCATAATCGCTTTTCATTGTTGTCTCCATTTTTTTAATCATTGATAAAATCTTCTGCTACTCGGGGACGTTCAGTGATAAAACACCTAGCCATGAACCCGGAAACATGGCGACCCTTCGGGCCTTTTAGTACTTTTTTCGCATTGGACCAATCGACAGAAAAAAGCAAAAGAGACAACAAATGAGCAGCGGAATGCAAAGAGCTTCTTACCAGAGAGAAGGTGCCACTGAAAATTATCCAACAATAAAGATTCAAAGGGATTTCACAGAGACACTGATTTCTTATCCAATACGTGGAATAATTTTTTGTGGCCTTACATTTTTGAAAAGATTGAAAAATAAATATAATTTGACGTGACTCTAATATAACGCCATTCATACCGCCAACTTCGAGCCAAAATATATCGGTTCTTGTTAAAGATATATAAAAGTGATCAACTAATAAAATATTTATCATAATATCATTGATATTTTGTCAGTTGACAACTTTTTAATATCTCCCACAGGAACTGAGATAATTGAGCTCAAAGAAAGCGACCTCCCGAGAGGCAAAGGGGGATGGGCGTCGGGAGGCACCTGCCAATTCAAGTCTAATCATCTCAGTTTCCGTAAAAGATATCAAAAAGCGGTCAACTGACAAATTTTTTATCATAATATCATCTATATTTTATCAGTAGACTACTTTTTGATACCTCTCATAAGAAATGAGACACATGGGCTTGAAGTAGACAGTTTGGGTGGCGTTCTATTACAGTGTTTACTGTAGGTTAAATCGCGCCGAAGGCGCACCAGCTAGCTAGAGGCGTTGCTCAAAAACCCTTATTTTTCTAATTTAAAAATTCGAAAATTCAAAAATTTTAGAAAAAAATTGAAAAACTGAAATACAATATTTGACCTCAAAAAGTTGTTTCCTATTCCTATTTTTTAGAAAACCGGTTCATTTTTTTTCTATTGTGTCATTTTTTTTTATTAATCCCCCTATTTTTTGAAAATTTCCACATTTCACACCTCAACAATTTCTGAAAAAAATGAAAAAAAAAGTTCGAAAAAAATAAAATTAAATTATTCTGAAAAAATTTAAAAAATAAAAAATTTCTGAAAATTGATTTTTTTTCAGAACTATTGTTTTTCAATTTTAAAATCTGTAAAACCTTGAAAAAGCTTGGTTTTCAAGAGAAAATCCTTGATTTTGAAACAAAAAAAAGTAAAAAATATATATTTATTTTTTAAAAATCAAAAAATAATAATTTTCAAAAAATTTCAAATCTTCGAATTCTGAAACTTGTTGCCAGAAAACTGATAGACATGTCGAATGATTTTCAAACTGCTCAATTGTTGTTCCTTCATGATTTCCAGTGTTAAATTTGACATCAAACTGAAATTTGGCACTTTTTCCAAAATTCCAATTGCCACAATAATACACATCAAAGCAGTGATTCCATAGGTGAGAGGGTACTCCTCAAACTGCAATTTGTAGTTTGTAGTCTTTGTAGTCATTAGATTTTCAAAAAAAAATTTTGGGGGAAACAATTTTTTACGTTTTTTTTTTCAAAAATTAAAAAAGAAATCTGATTTGTAGTTTGTAGTCTTACCTGAAACATATGAACCATATAATACTTCTCCACTGCGAACGTCGAATGAAAAGTGGAATCTAAAAATTCGGATAATGGAATCCAAAATATTGAATCCACCTCGTTTTGGCTTAGGGAGAAGGTTGGACGTCTTCTGGAAAAAATTTAAGAATTTGAATTTTTCAGAAAATTTTTGTAGTTTGTAGTGGCTTTATACCTCAACAAGGCCACCGTAGGATGAATAAGTATTCCAAATCGAGCTCGAAACGCTGGAAGATTTCCAAGAACCACATAATCTTCCGTTTCCTTGATTCCAACTTCCTGCAATTTCACCCTTTCTCTGCGTCGCTCATTTTCTATACTTTTTTAAATAGAAAAATTTTTAAACTTCTAAAAAAACTACTGATTTTCTATAAAATATAAAAAATTCGCAAAATTTTCCCCCAAAAATCATCAAAATCCGTTGAAAACGAAGCGAGTTACAGCGATTTGAAGTTTTTACTGAGGCTAACGCATTCTTGTAGTTTATGGTCGTTTAGCCTCAGTAAACTAGCGCGCTAATTTACTGAGGCTAAACGGCTACAGACTACAAAACTGTCTAAGCCTCAGTAAAAACTTAAACCTCTGCACTTTCTACCTAGTAATCGCTTAGCCTCAGTAAACTAGCGCGTGCGTTTACTGAGGCTAAGCGGCTACAAACTACGAAACGCTTCTAAGCCTCAGTAAAAAAAACCAAAAAACTTCAAACCTCTGTAACTCGCTTCGTTTTCAACGGGTTTTGATGATTTTTGGCTCATTTTTTATGTATCATTTAAAAATAGATTAAAAATAAGCCAAAACCCATTTTTCGAGAATTCCCTTGATTCCAACTTCCTGCAATTTCCCTCCCCATGAACAACAGAAAATTGACCTTTTCCTTCTCTCTGCGTCTCTCATTTCTTCCATACTATTTCTCTTTCTCTCGTTTTTTCTCATTTTCCGCCCTTTTCCTTCACCTCATTGAACCGTTCGATTCGGTGACAAATTTCTTTGACTTTTTGACAAATTCTTTGACAAGGCGGGAATTTTGAAATTTTATTTTAGTAAATTTCATTGATTTTCGGTCATTTTAAGCCTATTTTTAGAATTTTTAAAGACAAGTTTTTTGAAATTTTCAGCTATTTTACTTTTTTTTTAAAACTTCATCGAACAATTTTAATTAGCAGGAACTTCAAGGTTTCTACCTGTTTTCGTATATTATGATTCGATAATTACTTTTGAACAGTTTTAAAACTTTTTTTTTCTGTTTTTTTAAAGGAAATAGTTAATTGGTCTGTGACCAATTATGTGTATAATCGAATTAGGAGAAATAGTAAAATGTAGACTTAGTTTGAAATTCTGAAATTTCAAAGTTTTCAAAGCTAAAAACTAAAAAATCGAGTTGAATTCTCAAAATTCAATGTTTCCAATTTCAAAAAATACCGCAAAACTCGAAGAGCTAAGCTTGAGCTCAATTATCTCGGCTCCTATAGAATATATAAAAAATGTGTCAAATGATAAAATGTTCCTGATATTTTCATCTATATTTTATCAGTTGAGATCTATTTGACACCTCTTTTAGTATTCGAGATAAATGGGCTTAAAGGGACAGCCACCCTTCCCCCTTACCTCTCTTCTCTCGGGAGGTACAATTACTTTAAGCCCTCATATCTCGGTTCCTATAAAAAATATCAAAATATGTCAACTAATAAAATATTGCTGATATTATGATAAACATTTTATTACTTGACAACTTTTTCATATCTCTGACAGGAAGTGAGATAAATTGGCTCAAAATTGAAAGCTAGACTTTTCCTTTTTTTTTCCATTTTTTGAGTTCTTTGGATTTCAAACTATTTTGAATCCCCCAATTTCAGAAAATCCCTATAAATTCTAAAGATCTCTCAACTTGTCATTCTATTCTAGTACTAACTAACTGGACGAGTAGATCAAAACTTTTGATCTATACTTGCCAAAACTTTAAGGATCTCAAAATAAAGAAGAACACCCCTTGAAGATATCAAGTATGTATTCCCAATTGGATTTGGTCACATTTTGGGAAAATGTCACTTCGAAAACTATGTCTTATTCCCACACACTTCTTCTCCCCCTAAATGTTCTTCTTTTTTGTTCTCAAGAGGATAAGTGTCTTTTTCTTCTTCTCCTCCTATTCTTACCTCGTAAGCTTCTCGAATCGCCGTCCGACGGACATCATTTCCATCTTCATCATCCATCATTCCACCCGGAAAACAGACCTGAACCAATATTTTTTGGCTTTTTTCTTTTTTTTTATTAGGTTGAACAGAAAGTTTCTTCCTTTTTCACAGGGTTGTTTTTGAGGCTCCACTTCTGGTTCTAGAAAAGGTGTAGCGGGCCAAACTTTTTTTTGTTAGAGAGCTGTGTTCAGTGTCTATTAGATTTTAGATTGGTTAGTTTTTATCTCTCTCCGTGTTGAAGGAATGACCATTCTTATGACCCTTATCCGACTGCACATAAGCTACATGATTATGTTTTCGTTTTTATTTGATCTTCAAATACCTGCTATTTGCAAAAAAATGGCAAATGTATGTATAGGACATGCTCCGTTATCGCCTACAATTTGACTTTGGTTCGACAGATCCCTTTCGGGGGAGTTCGGTTTGAAAGATGACAACTGCCCAGTTAGTTGGATCTCGATACATTGCTGAAAGCCGTGAAGGCGGATCCATTTCAAACTATTCGTAAAATGTCAAAGACGTTGTACGTTAGTCAACCAAGTATTGTGAACGGATCGAAGTCTGTTGGCGAAGTCAAAAAATAAGTCGATTCGTACCCCTGTGTTTGGAAGGACTATGATATGGATCTCCATGTGGACATGAGTATGTTTCTTCCATCATTTCTTCACACGTTCAGTTGGGTGGACGATATAATTAGTGTAAATGAGAAGTGGAATTAAGAAATTACCGGAGTGTTGGCAGACAACTATCACTGCTCATGGACGTAACTTTCATTTATCTAGCCCCTTCAGCTCTGAGGAAAATTTGATCAAAAAAGTTGTCAAAAAAGGAAGAAACTTTCTGTTCAACCTAATAGGATTCTTTTTTTTTCGGAGCATTTTCGGCAAAGTTTAGGATCAAAAATTACTACTATAGAAGGCCACCCGAGTCGTCAATTTTGAGCACATATATCTCGTTTCTTGTGAGAGGTATCAAAAATTTGTTAACTAATAAAATGTTTACCATAATATAACAAACATTTCATTAGTTTACAAATTTTTGATATCTTTAACAGGAACTGAGATATATGAGTTCAAAGTAAATGGACCTTGCCAGGGGAGAGAGGAAGGGGGGAGGGGCCTGTCCCTTTGAGCCCTTATATCTCATTTTTTTCAAAAGATATCAAAAAGTTGTCAACTAATAAATTGTTTATCATAATATCAGCAATATTTTATTAGTTGACAATTTTTTAATATCTTTTACAGAACCTGAGATAATTGAGCTCAAAGTTAACGGTGTGGGTGAGCTTCTGTTAGAGGAAATACGGTATTTATGGTTATAATAAACATCTCCAATACCATAAATTCTTCTTTTTCCTGCCAATCATTTAAAAAAACTAGGTTTTCATAGTTTATTGAGCCATAAAACAATGTTAATAGGGTGCTAAAAACTCTCAATATATGTTTTCGAAAGCAAATTTAGTATCGAATTCTTAATCTTTGGATTTCCTATAAAATAGTACTAAAATCAAAACGCTAGCTTGAAAACTAAACAAGTTATGGCTACTTTCTATGATTTCTCCATTTGTTAACCATTGAATTTCTTAAGCTTCTTATTTCAAGTTTTATTATCTCAATTTCTAGAAAAGATACAAAAAAGTGGTCAGTTAATAAAATATGTGAAATTAAATTTCACATATTTTTGCAGTGGATCACTTTTTTATATCTTATCTAGGGACTGAGATAATTGAGCTCAAAATCCAACTGTAGTGATACTTTGGAATTTAGATGTCTAATTTGGTATCTGAACAGTCTTTTCCTATATTTTCCTATCCAAATATACTGTTTTTTTTAATCAATGTGATAGTACTCATCATTTTTATAATCATATTCTCTCACCTACCTCTTCCTACTAAACCATAACCCATATAATTCTCATACTTATTTTATCGACCTTCCGAAATTTCCTTTTTGGACAAACCTATTCTACCGAAACGAACCTCTCCAGGATGTCTTCTCATCTGAAGACTTCGCACACACAACAACACTTTGATTTCCGATTCTCCGTCGTCGTGAAGCAGAATTAACACTCCGGCGTCCTGCAAAAATGCGCTCTATTGAGAGTTGGGCACTTACCGTGTTTCCTCGACTAGAAGTCCATCCAAAGCGTCACTTTCGAGCTCAATAATCTCGATTCTTGTGGAAGATAACAAAAAGTGGTCAACTGATAAAATATTGCTGATATTATGATACACATTTTGTCAGTTGACAACTTCTAGATATCTTTTACAGGAATCGAGATAAATGGGCTCAAAGTTAAAGGATTGGGTGGTCATACGGTATTTAGTTTCTGGGGGAGCAAGTTTGCTCTATTGAACGTTTCAATGAATTTCAATTAATTCTGTGTACCTTTGGAGTTTTTTCACATTTTTTGGTATTTTATTTCTGAATTTAGCTAGCATAAAATGCTCAGAATCTCAAAAATTTAGAATTTTCTTAAATTTTCAATGGATTTGAAATTTTCTACCTGCTCTTTTTGGGGTTTCGATGGATCATCAGTCAAATCCAATTGCTTTTTTATCTCATCTCCTCGGCTCAACAAATATTTTGGCTCTTTCATTTTTTAGCTCCTGAAAAAGTTTAATTTCTGTTTTATCTTTTTTTTTGGATTTTTAACTAACTTTTCATTAATTTCAATTGCTGGATAACTACTGCTATGTTTGAGCTCAGTTATCTCTGTTCCTATAAAAGATATCAAGAAAAGGTCAACTCATAAAATGTTTATCATAATGGCATCAATATTTTATCAGTTGACAGATTTTAGATATCTTTCACAGAAATCGAGATAATTAAGCTTAAAGTAATTAGACCTTGCGAGGGGAGAAAGGAAGGGGGAAGGGGCGTGTCCTTTTGAGCCCTTATATCTCAGTTCCTGTGAAAGATATTAAAAATGTGTCAACTGATAAAATTTTAGTAATATTATGATAAACAATTTATTAGCTAGCAGTCTTTTGCAATCTCTGAAAGGGGTCGAGATATGTTGGCTCAAAGTAAAGAGCCCTTTTTAATTTTCGGAAAATCAAATTTCAAATTTTTAAAAAATTTTCTAGTTTCAAAATTTCCATTTTTTTCCCATTTTTTTTCTTTTGTCTTTTTTCACACCGACAAAATTTACCACCAGAAAAAGAAGAAGAAAGACCTCTCTCTCTCTCTCCGGAAATATCTAATCAGAGATCTAAATCTTTTTTTTTGTTCTTGTGTCCTTTTTCGGTTTCTGGGGTCTCGTCTTCTTGGGAAGAGAGAATCGACACTTTGACCAGAAACTCTTCTTCTTTTTCTTCTTTTCTGGTTTTGAAATTCAAATTTTATTCGTAATTAGACCCCCCCCCCCCCCACCTCCCGAACCATCAACTTGGAATCAATTTATCTCAATTCCTGTGAAAGATATCAAAAAGTTGTCAACTGATAAAATGTTAATCATAATATCACCAACATTTTATTAATAGACACACTTTATTGATATCTTCCACAGTAACCGAGATAAATAAGCATAAAGGGAGAGCCCCCCCCCCCCCCCCCCCGCTTGCCTCTCACCCTTGGAAGGTCCGATTACTTTGATCTAACTTATCGCGGCTCCTATAAAAGATATTTAAAAGTGGTCAATTGATAAAATATTGCTGATGTTATGATGAATACTTTATCATTTGACAGTTTTTTGATATCTGTAACAAGAAATGAGATATAAAGGCTCAAAGATAAAGGGCACTCTTTTAGAGTGTTACCGGTAGATCGGGTTCCTAAAATTCCAGTTTTTCAGCATTCTCTGGACCATTCTAATAGGTTTTTTCTTTTCAAAATTTTTAAAATCTCCCTAACACTGTTCCTTTTTTTCTCCTCATTTTTTTTTGTTCTGCCTTTCACTCATTCCTCAAATATTTGCCAAAGAAAAAAAGAGAGAGAGAAAAATCACCTACAAGTGTTCTCTCTCTCTTCCACTAAATACCTTAGTAAATGAGTCAGTCCCCAAGAGCACCGAAAAAAATGAACTCAAAAAATTGGTTTGTGTTTTTTGATTGACTAGATTGAATCGCGCCGAAGGCGCGCCAGCTTGCTGGTTACTTATAATAAAAGCCCCCTCCCCAACCCGTCAACTTTAAGTCCATTTATCTCAGTTCTTGTGAAAAATATCAAAAAGTTGTCAACTGATAAATTGTTTATCATAATATCACCATAATTTTATCAGTTGACACTATTTTGATATCTATCACAGGAATCGAGATAATAGAGCTCAAACTTGACAATGTAGACTTTTTTTTTCAAAAATTGACCTTTTATTACAGGTTTGACGGCAATTGAAGCTCTAAAGCTCAGTTAAAAAAGACAACTGTTCCCATTTTTTTTGTTCTTAATTAGCTCATTAAAAAACATTTTTAGTAGCCGCAAAGGATTTGAAAAAAGAAGATTAAAAGAAACGACCGCTAATTGGTTTGTCAGGTGCTCAAAGAGCTCTAGCTTTTTTCAAAATGATGATTTTCAAATTTTCAAAAATTCCGAGCCATTTTGGAGCCAAAAAGGTGCTAATTATTTACAAATTTCTTTTTTTTTTTGGGCTATTTTTATGAAAACCTTTGAAACTCAAATTTTTGTCTTCCAACTTCCACTTTTTAGAATTTTCTAACTAATCAAAGCTCTAAAGATCAGTCTAAACAGTTGTGATCTTTTGTCTCCCAAAGGCTCTTGCTCTTTCGCACTTTCTAGTTTCTCACATTTTTCCTTCTTTTCTCACGCCTTATGGCTCTCTTGTTAAACCACTCATCCTATGTATTATCACAAGTGACGTGTGTGTCTGTTTGTCCGGATTCGTTCTTCAACTTTGAACCCATTTACCTATGTTCCTGTAAAAGATATCAAAAGATGTCAACTGATAAAATGTTTATCATGTTATCACAAATATTAGCTGACAACTTTTTGATATCTTTCACAGAAACGGATATAATTGAGCTCAAAGTTAGCAGCTTGGGTGGGGGAAAATACGGTACGAACGCCACCCAAAGGCTCAACTTTGAGTCCATATATCTAATTTCCTGTAAAAGATATCAAAAAGAGATTAACTGACAAAATATTGGTGATGTTATAATAAACATTTTACTAGTTGACAAAATTTTGACATCTTTCACAGGAACCGAGATATATTGGTTCAAAGTTAGGGTGGTCTTCTATTATAGGTTATGCAGTAATCCTTGCACAAAACGAACTATTTTTGTGCTCTTTTCTCTCAAATTTCTCACAGATTTTGCTGTGAAATGAATCATTAAAATCTTATTAGCGTCTTCTTTCCTCTCTAACCCACTGAACCCAACCAATTCGAACCATAACACATGTCTTCACGATAAGTAGTGTGTCCTTTTCTCTGCGTCTCTCTATTTTTCATACTCTCTCACACTATCTCGATGGAGACATGATGATGATGACCGTGTGGATAGAATAAGAAGAGCAGATGTCTTTAGAAGAGAGAGAGAGAGAGAGAGAGGGGAGGGGCAGCTGGTGGTGGCAGAGGATCACTAGGGTAGTGTCACAGTTACTTGAGAATGCTTTACTGATTCTAAGAACCATTTTATAGTTTGTAGTCATTTACTAAGTTTCTGAAAAGACTTAACTACTGTAGTTTGGCTAGTTTTCCACAGTTCTACCGTTTTTTACTCAAAATATCTTCAAGTTTTGGATTTCAAGTTTTTGAGGGTTTTCGGGTCACAAATAGGACAAAATTTTAAAATAAAAAATGGAAAAAAATTCTAAACATCCTGATTTTCTATAAAATATAAAAAATTCGCAACATTTCCCTCTAAAAATCATGAAAATCGGTTGAAAACGAAGCGAGTTACAGCGATTTGAAGTTTTTACTGAGGCTTAGGCGCACTTTATAGTTTGTAGTCGTTTAGCCTTAGTAAACGCGCGAGGTGTTTACTGAGGCTAAGCCGCTACAGACTGCAAAACTGTCTAAGCCGCATTAAAAACTTCAAATCGCTGAACTCGCTTCGTTTTCAA
>NC_013489.2:14442471-14469974 GCF_000004555.2 Caenorhabditis briggsae | reverse complement strand
GTTGGCAACTACAAAAATGAAGCTCTAGTCGTGTTTAGTATATTTTGAGAATTTCAAATAAATCGAAAAAATTTGAACTAGATTTTCAGACAGGCAAAAAAAGATTCATTTTTGACCGAAATTGCAAAAAATATACTCATTTTGGGAAAGTTGACATATCTCCCTAGGACTTGATTTTCAAAAAAAGTTGTTAACTATAAAAATGGAGCTCTTGTCTTGTTTAGTGTATTCTAGAAATTCTAAAAATTTTGAACTATTCAAATATGAGATACGCCGCTTGAGAACGCGGCTGCGCTTACTGTCGATTTCAGTGTCAGTAGGTGCGCCAGCTTCCACGTGGCATATCTCCCTAGGACATAATTTTTCAAAAAAGTTGTCAACTACAAAAAAGAAGCCCTGTTTTTGTTTAATGTACTCTAACATTTTCAGAAGAATCGAAAAAGTTTGCCATAGTTTTGTAGAAGCTCAAAAATGACAAAATTTGAAAATCTCTCAAACGAATTGCCCCACCTCCACTGGATCTTCCAGGATTTTGAATTCCAAAGAAATCCAGATTTCTAGGTCATGATTGCTCATACATATGTTCCAAGACAACTTGTTTCTGGTTCAAGGATCATGCTCCTCAGAGGTTGGGCATATCATATCAAGAGTGTTAAGTGAGCAAACACAATACGATTTCTCTGCCGTCTCTCTAATTTGCATACTCTCTCTCTCTCTATTCTCCCCCGGTGGGACTTGTTTCGTAATCCATGAGAAGAGGAAGAAAAGGGAGGAGGCACTTGTCAATTGACACGAAATAACGTGAAATGGAGACATTTATTCTTATTCTGGCAGTTAGAATTAGTAGAATTTCTAATTCTAAATGAGATTCATTCTAATTTGAAATACCCATCCATTTTTGAAGCCTGTAATAGAAGTCCAACCAATCTTCCAACTTTGAGCTCATTTATCTCAGTTCCTGTAAGAGATATCAAAAAATTGTCAATTGATGAAATGCTTATCATTTTATCAAAAATATTTTATCAGTTAACAAGTTTTTAGTATCTTCTACAGAAATTGAGATAATTCGGCTCAAAGTTGAAAAACTTTCCAGAAAAATTGTTTTTTACTTTTTTTTTTTAATCGCAATTTTCAAGATTTCAACTCTCTAATTACATACACTATCTGTATATAAAATCTCTGGTCCCTACATTCTTAATCCCCCCCCCCTCCCCAAAAAAACGTCCCAAAATAAAATGCTTCCTTCCCATTTCGAATTTTTTTTTTCGAAGACTCAAAATCCAATTTCAAATGCATAGTTCCACTACTAAAGTGTCTCTTTTTTCTCCCGTTTTTTCGGCTTTCCCTTTCCTTCTGACACTTTTTGCTCATAAAAATTGTCCCAAACACATGTGTGGCTGTTTGGGAGAAAGAGGACAAAAGAAAAAAAACTCGTTTTCTTTTTTTTTCTTAGCTTCTTTAGCAGGAAGCTTTGTAACTTTTTGGAATCTAAAAATATCTTGATTTATAGATTTCCAGGCTATAAATGTCCAATAGAGCGCATTTAAAAGTTCAGGGGTAATTTGAAATCCCACCTTCAAAACTAGACCTTCTGGAACCTTGAAAGTCCAATAGAGCAAAATTGCATAGTTCAAGACTAACTAACAGATTCAGGAAGCTCAAAAACTGGTTTATCCAATAGAGCGCATTTGGAGGAAAGTTTCAGTAGAGCACTTTTGCATAGTTTCTTTTTTTTTTGAAAAATCCCTTCAATTTTGGAATTAGGCATTTTTCCGTTTAGCCTCCTCTTTTCTTATTTTCCCCCGAACAAGGGAATTTGGGAATCAAAAAAAAACAACGAGGAAAAAGAACAAAAGGATTGGTGCCGACAGGAAAATTTGACAAACTATTTGACCATTTTTGTGGGTTTGTCACAGAAAAATAAGAAATTTCAAAAACAATTTTTGGATCCTCAAATTTTTTCATTTTTTGAGCTTCTACAAAACTATCTCACATTTTTCGAATTTTTTTGAAAAGTTCAGGTTATATCAAACAAAACTAGAGCTTCATTTGTGTAGTTGACAACGTTTTGGAAAAATCAGGTCGTGAGGAAATATGCCACGTGGAAGAGGACATGCCTTGAGGCGCGCCCACCCTAGCGAGGCAGCAGGCTCCAAAAGGGTGTGGTTCCACGTGGCATATCTCCTCAGGACCTTATTTTTCAAAAAAGTTGTCAACTGCAAAAATGAAGCTCTAGTCTTGATTAGTGTATTCCAGAATTTTCAGACAGATTGAAAAAAATTCTAAATATGTAACTTTTCAATCGAAAATGTGTGTTTTTCACGATTTTAGCTGAAAAATCGAATTTTCGAGCTACTACAAAACAGCTCCAACTTTTCCAATTTTTATCAATATTTTTGGTATGTACTAAACAAAACTAGATCTTTATTTTTATAGTGGACAACTTTTTCTGACGATTGAGCCCTGAAGAGATATGCCACCTGGAAGCGTCCCTCTCTTTTGGCGCCTGCTCCCTCCCACGGGTTGGCGCGAGTCAAGACATGTCCTCTTTCACGTGGCATATCTCTTCAAGACCCATTTTTCAAAAAAGTGTTCAACTACAAAAATGAAGCTCTTGTTTTGTTTAGTATATGCTGAAAGTTTCAAACAAATTGAAATATTTTGAATTGCTTATGTAGGGTATCAAAGCTAGCTCAAATTATGAACCATTTTTTCAATTTCCGCCAAATCGGTAACTTCCGAAGCCCCTGCTAGGTATAAAGCTATGTGTACAACCTGTCACACTTCCTCCAGAAAACCCCAATCCATCATTTTTCCTTCTTCTTCTTCTTCTCAATTTTCTTCTTCTCCTTTCTACCAATCCTTTTGTCATTAGGAGACTGACTGAGCAACCACCCCGGGAGAGAGCATCTCTCTGTCTTTCTCTGTGTTTCTCAAAATAGAGAGATGAGAAATGCTTCTTCTTCTCCCAGAAAACCGAATTAACGTCGTTTCAAACCGCAATTTAATCTATGTCTGCGTCTCTCATCCTCCTTAACACTCTATCGCTTTTGGGGACTCTTTTAGAGGGAGAGAGAGAGAGGACACCATAAAATGACAAAATTTTGTGACAATTTAATCCCTTTTTGGGATGATTTTTGTGTGGACAAAATATTTATGTTGGTTTTTACATTATAGAAATGATTTTTACATCATTAAAAAATTAGAATTTGAAGTTTTTAGGATACTGTAGAACCTGTAACTTTGAGCTCATATATCTCGATTCCTGTGAAAGATATCAAAAAGGGGTCAACTGAATAATTGTTTATCATAATATCAGTAATATTTTATTAGTTGACAACTTTTTGATATCTCTCACAGGAATCGAGATAATAGAGCTCAACTTTTATTGACTTGAAAAAAAAATTGATTCCAAAATTCAAGTTTTCCTGGATTTTTTTTTCAATTTCCTGGTCCTTGATTTTTGAAATGTTTTTTTTCGTTTCCTATTTTTCTCTGAATCTCTTGTATTGTTACAAATTGAAAAAATCAGGTGGAAGTTTCTCTCAATTTTCAATTTTTCAATTTTCCCCCCTCATTGATATCAGACATCAAAACAAAAAATATAGGCCACTCAAAGTGTTTCCAACTTTGAGCCAATATATCTCTGTCCCTGTGAAAGATATAAAAAAGTGATCAACTAACAAAATGTTAATCAAAATATTAAAAACATTTTATTAATTGATCTCTTTTTGATATCTTTTACAACAACCGAGATATATGGGCTCAAAGGGACAGATCCCTTCCTCCTCCCTCTCTCCCCCCGGGAGGTCCGATTACTTTGAGCCTATATATCTCTGTTCCTGTAAAAGATATCAAAAAGAAACTAACTGATAAAATACTGCTCATTTCACGACAACATTTTTTCAGTTAACTTCTTTTTGGTATCTTTTATAGGAACTGAGATATATAGGCTTAAAGTTCACTGCTTGGAGAGGGGCGAGGTCGTTCTATTAGAGTGTTATGGTGTTTAGAAGTATTGAAAACTTCAAAATTTTAATTTCTAGGTTTTCGGACCCGAAAAATCTAAATTTGTTACTCACAACTTCAGATTTTTGAGCGTTTTCTACCATTTTTTGGGTCCCAAAAAGGTTCCTTCCAGGAACACCTGTTCCTTTCTCACCGAATGAGGGGTATTTGGGAAAACACTTGAAACTAAAACTGGTCATTTTCACTGTGAAGAATAAGAAGACCATTAAGAATGAGAAGGGAATAGACAGTAGAAGTAGTAGTATTTAAACATCCATACACTCAAATTACTGGTCTCTCTCCTTTTTCCTTCTTTTCCTATTCATTCCATTTTCTACAGCCTCCCTCCTTCGAGAGTATCAGGTTACATTCTGGACTCTGATTTCTTGGTTTTTGAGCAGAGAATGCAGAGTTTTTGATGGGAAAATTGGATTTTTTGGAATAGAAAACCTAGTAATCAATTTTTAGAATCAAAAATATTTTTTGAAAAAAATATATTACAAAAAAAATATATTTTTTAACCGTATTTAAAACCCCTCGCTGTCAAGTTTGAGCTTAATTATTTCGACTCCTATAAGAGATATCAAAATTGTGTCAACTGATAAAATGTTTGTGATATTATGATAAACATTTTCTCAGTTGACAACTTTTTGATAACTTTGAAAGGAACCGAGATAAATTGGCTCAAAGTCAAAAGTTAGAGGGGCTTCTAGGCTCCTACAGGTTTTATGGTAATTGTATGTTTTTTTGGAATCTCAAATTACTGTAATTTAAGTTACTTTTTATTTTTAACTGTCTTAAAACTTAAGTTTAAACTTTGTCCCGTTCAAAAAAAGTTTTTTCAAAAAAAATTTTTTCTCAAAATTTAAAATTTCCAGCATGCCCAATTAGAGACACAAGATGATGATGACGATGGCCAATTCAGCTGATTTCGGTTCCGAAGACCACTACGATACTCCTTGGGAGTTTTTGGCCCGCCCCAATTCTGTCAGATTCTCCACAGCCGACGTGCGGCTGTCGACAACAGCGACAGGAGATGCTAAAGTCTCTCCACACGGTAAGCAGAGACTACAAATACTACAAAAACTACAAACTATACTTTTTAAAAATTATAATTACTTCTATATTTAATTACCTCCAGTCAATTACCTAGGTTAACCCTATGAATTTCAAAAAACCCCAAAAAATCCGAATTTGAAATATTCAAAAATTCAAATTCCCGCCAAACCAAAATTTCAAATTTCAAATTTCCAGGCTCACCGTCAATGTGCTCAAGCTCTTCGTTCGTCAATCAACTCGTACAAATCGGGAATTCGGCTGTTGACGCCAGACGGAAACAGAGAGATGAGAGTAAACGGAGAAGACCTGTAAGTGTTCAGTAGAGCGAAATTGCATTGGAGGTAAACTTGAAAATTTCAGAGCGATTCGGAAATTCACATGGAACCGAATATGAATCGAGTGGAAGCTGAAAAACGGCTGGAACATCGAAATCTTGGGGATTTTCTTCTGCGATCACGTGGCGAGGGAAGTGCCGCACTATCACTGAGAGCTACCAAAGGAGTGGTACATATTAAAATTGAGTGGAATGGGGAGAAATGGGTCATTGGTAAGTTGGATTTTCGAAAATATCGCGAAAAATAACGAATTTTGAACCAAAAATCATGAAAAACGGTTGAGAATGAGCCGAGTTACAGGGATTTGAAGTTTTTACTGAGACTTAGAAGCCTTTTGTAGTTTGTAGCCGCTTAGCCTCAGTAAAACTATAACCGTGTTTACTGAGGCCACGCGCCTACAAACCACAAACAAACTTTAGCCTCAGTAAAAACCTTTGAACGGCTAAAGCCTCCCCTGATTCACTGAGGCTTAGACACTACAAACTACAAAAACTCCTAAGCCTCAGTAAAAACTTCAAATCGCCATAACTCGGCTCATTTTCAACCGTTTTTGACGATTTTTAGCTCGCATTTTTTCTGGATTTTCTGATTTTACTAGTTTCAAATAATAGAATTTTCAGGCGAGGGACCTCTATTCCGATCGATAAACTCTGCGATCTCTTTCTATCGCCGTCACCCGCTTCCGATACGTGGCGCCGATCATCTCGTCTTAAATCACCAATTAAGGCCTAATTAGTCGTATTTTTTTCTTTTTTTCTCTCTGCCAGTGCTCTCTTCTTGCTCCGTTCTCTCTTTCTTTTTTTTACGAAATTTGCCTTTTTTCTCTAAAAAACCTCAAAATTTGTGTTTTTCTCCGGTTTTTCGAATTTTTCTAGTTAATTTTTATCGATTTTTAAGCATTTTCAGCTGTAAATAACCTCAATTTGATTTTTGTGACTGACGCTTCTACGTGTATAATAAGCATTTTTGCCAAAAAATAAAAATTGTTTGACCTAAAAAAGGGAAAAAACAGGAAAAGAAAATAAATAATTTCCTAATGACCACATGTTTCCGATTTCCCCTTATCAACCAAAGTTGGCTAGACTGTAGTCAAATGTGGCTGCTTTTATATAAATTACAAAAATTGAAACAACAGAAAAAAAAGAAAAAAATCTGGAATTTTTACAATATTTAACAAGAAAAATATGGTGAAAATAGGGAATTTGAAGGAAAATTCGGAAAATTCAAGCCTTCAAAATTCTGGCATGATGCTCAAAGTGGTCTCCCATGAAACTGGCAATAAAGTAGTAAGAATGATCAAATTCCGGTTGGATTCTCAGCACGACGCCAGCATGCTCCGTTGGCTTCAAAGTTTCTGGCTTCAGTTGCTCCAAGAAGTTGTCCGACGCTCCTTGATCGACGAGGATCTCCCGACGAGGTCCTTGGTACGTCTTCAGGATTTCTGAAGCGTCGTAGGGCTGCCACGTGGTTTGATCTGGTCCCAGGTAGCCGGTAAGGGCTTTCTGTCCCCATGGAACGGTGATTGGGTTGCAAATTGGGGCAAATGCAGAAATGGATTTGAATTTTCCGGGATTTCTCAGTCCGATTGTGAGAGCACCATGACCGCCCATTGAGTGGCCGAAGATTCCTGGAAAATAGAAAAGTATAAACTACAATAACTACAAACTACACCTACCAACTCTTCCCAAATCAATCGGAGCCACACTTGGAGCCACTTCTTCCAGCAATTCCTTCACAATATAATCGTACATTCTATAATTCTTCGCCCATTTTTCCACAGTAGCGTTCACATAGAATCCCGCCCCTTTTCCAAAATCCCAACTATCCGAATCGCCTTCAATATCGAAGCCACGTGGCGATGTATCGGGATGGACAACGATGATTTTGTGTTTAGAAGCGTATTGTTGGAAGCCGGATTTCTCCATAAAATTGGCATGGGTACAGGTTAGGCCGGAGAGATAGAAGAGGGTTGGGAGCTTCTCATCTGGCTCATGGTCTGGGATATAGACACCGAATGTCATACCACATTGGGTTGTTGGACTGGAATTTTGAAAAATTTAAATTTTTAAATTTTTCGGATTTTTTACCTTGCATGCTTATAGACATACTGTTTTCCCTGGAAGCTTTGGTTTTTAGAGACCAAAGTAGCAGCCATTCTACGCAGAATTTTCTGAAGGAAGAATCGATTGGTTTTGAAGGTGATTGGTCAATAAAATGCACTGATAAGGAAAGAAAGACCTTGATAAGGAAATGTTAGGCCTATTTGGGGACTTTATTAGTTTTATTACTTTTAGAATATTATGCTAACCCTGGTTTAAAAGCGAAAACTAGCTATTTTTGGTTTTAAGCAAAAAATCATCTTTTTCGTTTTTCATGAAAATCAAGATTTTTTTGCTTTATTTTTCGAATTTTCGGGTTATTTTAAAATATTGCTAAATTTTTAAATATTTTGTCAAGACCAGAATCCGACTCGAAAGTCAACTTCGAACATCTGAAAAATCTGGAAAAAAATTTTCATCCAAATTTTTCTAAAAATTGAGTTTTCTCGCTCATTTTTCAAACTTTTACGGTTTAGAACGGTTTTAAAACGTAGCTAAAATTTAGGATCATTCATTAAAATCAGCAAAATTCCGAGATTTTCAGTCGAAAAGTCATTTTGAAGCTCTAAAAATCTGAAAAGTCTGGAAAAATTGAAAAAAAACGTTGATAATGCAAGTGCGCTCCATGGCACCTGAACTAGACACTGTGTGAAACTGAGAAACGCAGCGTATTTCTGATAAATTTTCAGCGAATTTTTGGATTTTTTTCCAGCCGATTTCCCTTTTTTCAGCCATTGTTCTCTATTTCCAGCCAAGAGTAGCACTCTAAATAGATAAAGAAGTTCTTCAAATTTCATTTCCCTCTCGCGAACAAGCTCAAATTTCTCTATCTCTCAAGTTTCTCTCTCCTTTTTCCTCTTTTTTCTCTATTTCTCTCTTTCCATTTCGAATATTTCCTGGGTCAACAAAAGAGAGGAGAAGGCAGCTTGGTTGCTGGCAGAAGCGCCCAGAATCAATAGACTTTTCGTTCTCTCACTGGTCGTCTGACCAGCCTGGCGAGACTTTCTCTCTGCATCTCTCCTGGTTTCGATACTCTCTAGCTCCCTCTTTCCTCACCGATCATATGTTTTACCGTTTTACTTTCACCTCTTTTCCCCCTCTATGTTGATGCAAAAACTGTACGATTCCGTGTGGATTTTGAAATTTCGAGAATTTCAAAAACCACGTGTTTTTGGGTCTTGAGCCGCTTTAAAAACGCCCGAAAAGCCACGTTTCGAGTTTTTACTGAGGCTTAGAAAAGTTTGTAGTTTGTGGTCTAAGCCTCAGTAAACTATGGGAAGCTTTCACCGAGGCTAACGACTGTCTCTAGTTTGTAGTCAGTTAGCCTCAATAACCACGTGCTAGTTTACTGAGGCTTTGACTACAAACTACAAAAATTCCTAAGCCTCAGTAAGACGAAAACGCTGTGAATCAGCGAATTTTCAGCCGGTTTTTAGCTATAAATGCTTGAAATTTCAAGTTTTTTCAGAGATTTGTAGTTTTGTTTAGACTACAAACTACAAAAGATTCTAAGCCTCAGGAAAACTTTCAACCGTCGTTTTTTTTTGATTTTTAAATGATTCATCAAGTTTTCAAAACATTTTTGTTCCGATTTTTCGATATTTTCATTGAGTTTTATTCCCAAAACTCTCTAAAAATAGGTTTTCTGCTCATTTTAACCTGAGAAATTCGACATTTTTCCTAGATTTTACTCCTTTTTCCTGTTTTTCACTCATTTTATCGTTTTTTCTAGTCCATCTGAGCCCCCAGAATTCAAATTTTCTCCTAGAAATGCTCAATATTTCCAGAAATGGCGTCGATAGAAATGCACTCGTTCACTCGCGACATGCAACCGCTGATGGAGGAGGCCGCGAATAATTTTGCCGAGGAAAAAGTGAATACGGCATTCGGGCAAGTCAAAGTGTCGATTTATGGTGATCGTAAGGATCCCAAAAAGGTCCCAATGATCACTTTCCACGATTTGGGACTTGATTGTGAGTAGAAAATACTAGAGAAGCAGGAAAATTGAAGAATTTTGAGCCAAAAATCATAAAAATTGGTTGAGAATGAAGGATTTTACCGTGGTTTGAAGTTTCACTGAGGCTTATGAATTTTTGTAGTTTGTAGTCCAAGCCTCAGTAAAGCTTAGGGCGCGGTTTACTGAGGCTTCTGAAGTTGGGTAGTTCGTAGCCTTTTAGCCGCAGTAAAACATTTTTCGGCTTTCCTGAGGCTTAGACTACAAACTAGACGATTCTCTAAGCCTCAGTAAAAATTCAAAGCGTCGTAACTCGCTTCATTTTCATCCGTTTTTCATGATTTTTTGGCTCAAAGTTCCCCGAATTTTTCGTATTTTGTAGTTTGTACCCGCTTAGCCTCAGTAAAACCACAACATTCAAATTTTCAGCGGAGAGCAACTTCCAAAACTTCTTCCAATTCGTGTCGATCGCCGAGTTCGCCGACAAATTCTGCATCTACAATATCAATGCACCCGGTCAGGAGATGGATGCTCAGCCACTTCCAGAAAAGTAAGCATGGCTACAAACTACAACATTTAGAATTTAAAAAATTTGGAAAACTAGACTACAAACAACAAATTCGTAACTCCAAAGCTCATATTCTAGACTACAAACTACAATTTTTCAGCTATCAATACCCAACGATGGACGGTGTTGCGAAGACCATTGAAAACGTGGCGGACCACTTCAAAATCAACCAATTCATTGGATTCGGTGTCGGCGTCGGTGCCAACGTCCTTCTCAGATACGCGGCTCAAAATCAGAATCGTGTCATCGCCCTGATCCTTGTCAATTGCTGTTCTGGAAAGTCGGGATGGGTCGAGTGGGGATACGAAAAGTGGAATGCGTCGTATTTGCGAAAAGTGGGCATGACAAAGTTTACTGTGGACTACTTGATGTGGCACCATTTTGGAAGGAATTATGACAGATGCAGTCCGGATATTGTTCGTCAGTATCGCGTCTTCTTCCAACACCTTCCGAATCCGAACAGCTTGGCGGCCTTCATTGAATCCTATATTCAAAGATCCCCCCTTCCTATCTCCCGGGATGGTACCACTGGTGTTCAACTCAAAGTTCCAGTTCTCCAGCTAGTTGGTGCTGGAAGTGCCCACGTGGAGGATACCGTCGAGGTGAACACTAAACTAGACCCCGCCCACGCTGACTGGATCAAAATATCGGATTCGTGTGGATTGGTGCTGGATGACCGCCCGGATGCTGTTACGGAGAGTATGATGCTGTTTTTGCAAGGGCTCGGATATTTCCCAACGCTGAATGTGATGAAAATGACGAAAAAGATGCAAGAGACGCAGAATGGAGGTGGATTCTCGGCGATTACCAGTCAATCGAATGAATGTTAATTAATTTTTTCTTTTTTGAACTAATTTTTGACTCAAAAAAAATCAAAATCCATCGATTCTTCACTTCCGATCATTCGCCTAGCTTTATTCGAGCCATATGTTTTTTCATGTATTTTTTTCAAAAATCTACGCATTTTTCCCGCTTTTTTGCCCTTTGCTAATAAATCCGATTGTTTTAAAAGACTAAATATTAGATCTCTGTGATTTTAAAATGTTATTTTTCCAAGACAATCCCTAGAATTCCAAGAAAAACAACGGAAAACAGGTCAGAAATTATTTCCTTTTCCGACGAACTTTTTTTTTCCCTGGCCGAGTTTTGTCGCATCCTAGGCCACCGCGGCCGTGTACTCCTCGAGGACAAGAGGAATTCTTCGAATTTCTGTATTTTTCAGCTCGAATTTTACGAAAAAACTGGAATTTCAGATGGATAACCCTGACACAAACGGTGAATTATCATGGTTTGAGCTTTTCGTGGATCCTACAGTTGTGTCAAAAGCGATTCTAGACCCGGAGAAGAAGAAACGTTAGTGGAGGTTTTTTAAAAGTTTTTCGAAAAAAAAATTTTAAAAGGTTTAAGAAGCTATATAAAAACGATTTACATGCCTAAAATAAATTTTTAGAGCTCAAAAAACTCAAAAAAAAATTTTTTTGAAAAATTTTGAAAAATCAAAAAATTCAAATTTCTTCCAGAACTTCCCAAACTATGTATGCAGTTCACAGACAAAGGACTCCTGGCCGAACGAGAAAAAGAGCGGGGAAAGCTGGCCGTGGAAGAGCTAATGCTTTTCGAGAGAAAATCGGCCAGCATGAAACTCTGTGCAATGGCCACTTTTGCCGCGTTGGATTTCGATATAGAATTTGTGATTGACAAGTGAGAAACAGTGTAGTTTGTAGTCTTTGTAGTCTGGCTACAAAATTTTTTTTTTGCAAAAAAGTTTTTTCTACAGTATCCATCGAAATGAACTGCTCACACTGCGAGTCCTGGCCGACAATTTCTACCGTATCTACAATGAAAAAAATCTGGATGCCACTTTTGGCAACTGGCTCTTCTATCGATTTGTGTTATCGATTGATCGCCGGAACCGTCTGGATCCACCGGCGCCGAGAGCCACAATTGCCACAACGCTGAGCAATGGACAAATTATGCCCCTCGATCCGGCGTCTGTGAAACATGAAAAGACACAAAGAACGATTCTAGAGCTAAAAGATCATATTATGAAAGCCAAGGCATTCATAACGGAGCTGTCTGAAGTGCCACGTGACATTGTGGCTCCGGGAATACAGTGCTTTTTGAAGCCGTTTGTCGAGTTGGCACCGAAGTATGTAATCTGCACGAATTGACTTGAAAACACATTGAAAATTCACCTGAAATACTTTGAAAATGCAAAAAAGCAGCGAAAAGTTCATCAAAAACCGGCTTAGGCTCATTTTCACAATTTTAAGATCATTTTTTTCCTTTTATCAGATTTTTTCAGACTACAAACTATAAAGTTTCAGAAAAATCTAAAAGTTTCAAGCATTTTAAGAAAAAATCGCCTGAAAATGACGAAAATCAGCTGATTTACAGCGTTTTTAGGATTTACTGAGGCTTAGGAATTTTTGTAGTTTGTAGTTTCTAAGCCCCAGGAAACTAGCGTTTGTTCTTACTGAGGCTTAGACTACAAACTACGAAAATTCGTAAGCCTCAGGAAAAACTTTAGGTCGCCTAATTTTCACGATTTTAAGTTCCTTTTTTTATTTTTTCAGACTACAAACTACACAATTTCAGAAAAAAAACCGAAAATTCTAAGTAATTCCAGCCGAAAACCGACTGGGAATGTCGAAAGTTCGCTGATTTACAGCGTTTTTAAAGTTTTACTGAGGCTTAGAAAAATTTTGTAGTTTTTAGTCTAAGCCTCAGTAAAGTTTACTGCGTTTTTCACTGATACTTAGAAACTATTTTAGTTTGTGGTCACTTAGCCTCAGTAAACCTCAATCACTCAGACGCACGAAGTACTTTTACTGAGGCTTAGACTACAAACTACAAAAATTGATAAGCCTCAGGAAAAACTTTGAATCGTCTGATTTTCTACGATTTTTAGCTCAAAAATTTCATTTTTTCCTGATTCTTTAAAGAACTACAAACTACAAATTTAACTACAAACTAGAATATTTTTTAGAGCAATGACAGCAGCATTCCTTGGCGATCGCAATGTGCTCATCGAGAATCCCTCCGCGGATTTTGAAGCCGAAAAAGTGATTCTTCCGGCTGCCGACGTGGCAAACAAGTGTCTCAGCGAATTAGTAGTCGTTCATTATACAAATGGAGAGCTTCTAGAGGCAAAAAAGATTCTATCAAGGGTCACAAAACCAAAAACCGCACATCCAATGGTGGCAATCGATGAGGACGTCTTCAGAGCTTACTGTGCGATTCTAAATGTTAAAGGGACGGATTACTCAACTTCTGGAGCCATAAAACCATATATTTTTGATCTAAACGCTTTGAATGATGAGGAAAATCGAAAAAGTGAGGTCTGGAGACAACGTGGCGTTCAGGAGACGTCTGGACAGCTTCAAAGTGTTTATAAGGCTGAAAATGCGGCGTGTTCGGTGGCTGAAAATCATCCGGAATGTATTAGGGATGCTATTAAGACAACTGCAGAGGTGGAGAGATTCTCGAAGGTGCTGAAAAAGAAATTGGAGGGAATTCGAGGTAAATAAGGCTCAAAATAATATGAAAAATCGGAAAAAATCTGAAAAAATGAGTCAAATTTCCGGAAAAAAACAACCAAAATTTAGAAAAAATATCCAAAATTCAGAGAAAAATAGTTTAAATTTAAAAAAAAATTGGTCAAAGTTCAGGAAAATTTTGACAGAATTCTGAGAAAAATTAGCCGAAATTCAGAAAAAAATGACAAAAAATCCCAAAAAAAAGGTAAAATTCAGAAAAAATTAGCCAAAATTCAAAAAAAAAGGCGAAATTCGGGAAAAATTTGACAAAATTTTTAAAAAATTAGCCAGAATTTAGAAAAAAAGACCTAAATCCGGAAAAAAATAATCGAAATTCAGAAAAAAGGCCGAAATTCAGAAAAAAAAATGACAAAAAATCCCAAAAAAAAACAGGCAAAATTCCGAAAAAGTATAACCAAAATTCAGGAAAAAATAACCAAAATTCAGAAAAATAAGATAAAATAGACCTATAATAGCCTTAAAACACCAAAACATCTAATATTTTCAGACAAACGACGCCTGCAACGAATCCGAGCTCAACTTCAATTCCTCTGTGCGACGATTCCGGATCTAAGGGATATATTAGCGGCCAATGAGGTGGATGTAAAGGGATTGAGACAATTTGTGACGCCGTCACAACATCAGAATCTGGAGAGACCACCCAGCACGGAGCAGATTAGTAGTTAGTAATAAAAAAGCGAAAATCAGCTCATTTAGGAGCGAAAAGGGCCGAAAATTCTAGTTAAAATATTAAAAATTTTTGTTAAAATACCAAGAATTCTAGTTAGAATACCAAAAATTCTAGCTAGAATATCAAAAATTCTAGTTGAAATTCCAAAAAATTCTAGTTAAAATACCAAAAATTCTAGTTAAATAGTTGATCTAAATATTTTTCCACACATTTTAATGCAATTAGGGATCTAAAATATAACAAAATGGTCCAAAAATGGTCTAAAAATAATTCAAAAATGATTAGAAAATGGTCAAAAATGACCCGAAATGGACTAAATAAGACCACAATGGTCTAAAAATGATCCGAAAATGGTCTGAAATGACCCAAAAATGATCAGAAAATGGTCTAAAATAATCCAGAAATAGTCTAAAACGATCCAAAATGGTCTAAAATAATCCAACAATGGTCTAAAATGGTCTGAAATGATCCAAAAATGGTCTAAAATTGCTCACGATTATTCAAAAATGTCGAAAACAACAATTTCTCGCCCTTTAATAGACCGTAAAATCTCGATTTGGCTCATTTTTCGCTTGTAAAATTAGCCTGTAGCTCCTAAAACTGGTCCCTTTCAAACCTCAAAAAAAAGCGAGGGGCCCAAAAGGTTGGCCGAAGACTAGTCTGAATTGTGTTGGTATGACGATCGCACTCAGTACTTATTGGATTGCTGGCTGAGGCCGTTTCCAAACCCGAACAGGGGAAACTCTTCTTCTACAGCCTCTTCTCTATAAGGAAACTGAAAGATCTCCTAGATCTCTTATTTCAAGCCTTCTCTCAGACCTTCCCGGGAGTGTTTAGGCCATAGTTTAAGGCCTTTGTGTCTCTCCCAACCGTCTTCTTCCGGCCAACCTCGGAATAGAGAGTGGGGAGGCGCGCGCTCTTATAGCCTAGTGTTTTTATGCGGCCGACATCTCACGGGTTCCGCGCGCCACTATACTTTAGTGTGGGCGACCGGGTGAAAGAGTGTGCGGAGAGGAGAGACGCAGCGTAAGTGGTCGGCAGAGGGAGGAGGAGGAGTAGAGCCCTTCCCGGGAGAGTCTTAATTTTTTTTGAAAATCGCTCGAAATTCGAATTTCCAAAAACTTTTTCGACTATTTTGAATATTCTGAATATAAAGAACATGTTTATTTTGTGAGTAATAGTCAGGAATTCGGAGAAAATCGCAAATTTCAAAGGGAAATTTACTTTTTACAAGTTTTTCACTGATTTTAAGATTAATTTTCATACAAAAATCTTAAAATTCGACTTCTTTTCAGACAGTCTCCGTGGCAATGATCCATTCTGGGCTCTGATGACCGAATTCGATGTGCACATCCTGAAAATGGCACTAGTGGAACTTGGTCCATTCTGGTTCCCTCTAAAAATGCCAGTTTCCGAATTTCTACTGGATACACTTGAGAAACGAGCCAACACTCCGATATACACGATTACAAGACTCTTCTTATCAAAATTATATCAATTATCACGAATGCATAATTTTCGGGGATATCTGGAGACTTTGAGTAGCTACAACCCCGATTTGGGGCAAGATATGGGTGTAGATTTGGCATTTGAATCGGTTTACGTGAAATCGTTGATTTCCAACGCGCATATGCCATGGAAAATTGCACATTGGGATGTGACAAACGCGGATTCGGCGTTGATTTTCGATCAAAAGCTTATTCGAGTCAATGAGAATAGTGCAAAAATGTACAATCAGGTTAGTAAGGGATTTGGGCTTAAAATTGACGAATTTTGAGCCAAAAATCATGAAAATCCGATGAAAATTGGCCAAGTTACGGGGGTTTTCGTTTTTACTGAGGCTTAGGAAGTTTTGTAGTTTGTAGTCTAAGCCTCAGGAAACTTGCGCGTGCGTTTACTGAGGCTTAGGAAAAGTTATAGTTTGGAGTCGCTTGGCCTCAGTTGAACTGGTGACACTTTTACTGAGGCTTAGAGACTACAAACTACAAAAAGTTCTAAGCCTCAGTAAAATCGATTTTGATGATTTTTCAGAGATTTTTCCTGTGTTGAAAATGGATTTTACTGAGGCTTAGAAATTTTTGTAGTTTGTAGTGTAAGCCTCAGTAAAATCTACACTGACAATAAGATTTACTAAGGCTAAATATAAACTACAAGTGATGCTAAGCCTGTAAAGTTGATTTGAGCTTTACTGAGGCTTAGAAACTACAAACTACAAAATTTTCTAAGCCTCAGTAAAATTTTTTTTTTGATTTAAAAAAAAAAAAAAAAAATTTTTATTTAAAAATATTTTGATGATTTTTAGCTCATTTTTAGCGATTTTTCGGATTTTTTCTGTAATATTATCAATATTTTTTCAGTGTATTTCGTTGATGCTCAATCTTGGAGACCATCAAATCGTCTTTGATAAGGGAGGACAGTGAGTTTTTTTGCTGAAAATTTAGCTGAAAAAAATACTTTATTTAAAAATTGAAAATTTGTTGTTCTAGAATTTTAAAATATCAGGAAAAATTCAAGAATTCGTGATTTTTTTTAATTTAGCTGAAAATTTTCGAAATTTTGGAATTTTTCTATCAAAAATTCAAAAGGAAAAGATTATTCCAGAATTCCGATAGACATCTTCAAATGTATTCCAATCGCCCGAATGTTTGGTGCTTTCATCCCGGCGACCGACGAATCAGTCGCCAAAAAGTGTGCCGATGGATTTTTGAGATCTCTGACACCGGTCATCGTCGGAGCACAACCGCCACGTGGCGGCATGCGGAGAGAGCACGACGCAGAGAAAAAGATGTTGGCATTCAGAAGTCAGCTAGTACTACAGTATCATATGATGTCGTTGGTGAAGCAGAAGAATCTTCTGGACTTCATTCTGGCGTATTTTGTGTTTCTACATAATCGAAATATGCTGGCAAAGAAGCAATCGCACTTGAAAATTCATGCGAAACTGGTTCATTTGTATTCCAATGAAACGATGTGAGAAATTTAGAGCCTAGATGTTGAAATCCCTTCTAAATTTGAGCCCTGGACCCATTTTTTGGACCGAATTTCCAAAATAACTGCGAAAAGTTCATTAAAATCAGCTCAAAACTAAATAATAGTTTTTGTAGTTTGTAGTCTACAGGACAGCTTACAATTCACAAAGAAAACTGGCTGAAAATGACAAAAATGAGCTGATTTACAACGTTTTTAAGTTTTCTGAGGCTTAGGAGTTTTGTAGTTTGTAGTCTAAGCCTCAGTAAAACTGGCCGGCGTTTACTGATGAAACAACTTCAAATCGCTTGATTTTCGAATGACTTTCACTGTTTCGGTCTCGAATTTCCAAAAAAAATTTTAATGCTTTTAGACTACAAACTACAATTTTACCGAAAAGCCTGAAAATTTAAAGTTTTGCAAGCCAAAAAACCGTTAAAATTGTCGAAAATAAGCGTTTTCCAGTTTCACTGAGGCTTAGAAATTTTTGTAGTTTGTAGTCTAAGCCTCAGTAAATATTACCACGCGGTTTCCTGAGGCTTAGAAACTTTTGTAGTTTGTTGTCACGTAGCCTAAGTAAACCTCAACCAGTCAGAAGCACGTGGCACTTTTCCTGAGGCTAGGCGACTACAAACTACAAAATTTTATAAGCCTCAGTAAAAAATTAACACGCTGTAAATCAGCACATTTTCAACATTTTCAACCGATTTTTGGCTTGAAATACTTGAAAATTTCAGCTTTTTCAGAAAATTGTAGCTTTAAAAACCTCAAATATCGATAGAGACTACAAACTACAAAAATTGATAAGCTTACAATTCACAAAGAAAACTGGCTGAAAATGTCAAAAATGAGCTGATTTACAACGTTTTTAAGTTTTCTGAGGCTTAGGAGTTTTGTAGTTTGTAGTCTAACTAGGGAAGGTTGTAATCGGGGGGTGGAACTTCGGTATGAGACCTATATCATTCGAAAGCTGAGAATGAGACATTTTCAAATATGTATTCTGATTTTGCTGAGGAGCTACCAGTTTCGAGAAAATCAGGTTCGAAATCTGAGAAATTGCAAATGCAAAGGGTGATTTTTTTTGCGAAAAATATTTTTTTGAAAAAAACTTGAAAACTTTATGGCATCATTTTCTTTTATTCAAAACTTATGGAATACTTATGTTATATGCTTTGAAAAACTTTTTTTGAAGCATTTTTCAAACTACATTTTGATTTTTGAGAGAAAGACATTCGATGATTGGTGAAAGATTTTGGAAGTTTTTTGATTGTAATTACAATTTCAAATGTTCCTCTACGATCTGGCAAAGTTTTCTCAATTTTACAGAAAAGCAAATTTTACGAAAAATATCCATGGGGTGCCCCCTTTCAAACTATTTTTCGAAAAATTTTCAAATGTGCTAAAACGAATTCTAAACAGACAGAAACTATAAAATGAGTCTTTTAGCAATAATTGGAAGCTCTATCCTTTTCGGAATCGAGAGCTTTTAATGTTTTTTCGATTATCCTACAATCCATATTTCTTCGATAATCAACCAGTAGTACTCAAAACTTGAGAAAAGCATAGATTCACATTATGTATCATTGATTTATCACTGCACAACCCCAATAACGAACAAATCTTGTGGATTTTGAAATAAAGAACTGAAAAAAGATTTGTAGCGTTGCTTCAAGAAATTTGCAAAAGCTATGGAGTACGTACTTTTCAAAACTTGTGAAAAAGTAAAAAATAAGTATCCAATTAAAATTTTTCTTCGAAAAAAATGCGTTCATAGCATTTTGAAGATCGCCACAAAAACCAAAAATAAAATCAAAAAACAATAACGGGAAGAGGAATCGAACCTACAACCGGTTGGATACTCTTCATCCCTCCTCGCCACTACACTACTGCTGTCTGGTTCTTTCCATTCCCCCAATCTATATAAGAAAGAGGGGAGGCGCGGAGCCCTTAAGAGTCAATTTTGAGCCAAATTTGAAACTTGATTTTCTCGAAACTGGTAGCTCCTCACGAAAATCTGAATACATGTTTGAAAATGTCTCATTCTCAGCTTTCGAATGATATAGGTCTCATACCGAAGTTCCACCCCCCGATTACAACCTTCCCTAGTCAGGAAAAATTGGAATGCCTTATTTTCGACTGATTTTAACGATTTTTAGCCCAATTTTCTTGCTTTTTCGGGTGTTTTTGAAACTACAAACTACAAATTTTCCAATAATTTCAATATTTCCAGCACAAACACGGACATTCCGAATCTCGACGACGTTCATCAATTCCTCCGAATGATAATTGAAAAAGCGTATTCCATCTCGAAAACCGACGAAGACACTCTAAGAACCTACGCGGATTTTCTGTACATCGAAAAAGATTATCAAGGAGCCGCGCAGAAATATATGGAATACTTTGCAGTTCAAGATCCACTTTTTAGAATTAATTTCATTCCTCCAGACCGCCCGGATGACCTAAAAAAGATGGAAAAAGCGCCAGAAAAACTATACGATGAGCAGATATTTCATCGCCTTCGCATTTGTACCGCCCATTCTGGTTTCCTGACAATGTCCCTGCTGACGTGTCAATGGTTGCGAACTGGAAAATCGAAAAGTTTTACAAAATCCATGAGATTGCTGGCGAACAACGAGACGCGAGACGTTGGAGCCAACTGTGCGGAATTTATCATTGATATTCAGGCGGTCGAGTTGTTGAGTGAAAACTACCAGGCGAATCGGATGACGAAGAGTTTGAATACATTGGTAAGCGAGAAAATAGAGAAACATTGACGAAAAATGAGCCAAAAATCATCAAAAACGGATGAAAACTCATTGAGATACGAGGGTTTTAAGTTTTACTGAGGCTTAGAAAGTTTTGTAGTTTGTAGTCGCTAAGCCTCAAACAACCGTCATGTTTCAGTGTGCGCTTTTACTGAGGCGTATGACATTTCGTGTTTTCTTAGCCTCAGTAAAATAGCGTGACGCTTTACTGAGGCTCAGAACATTCTGTAGTTTGTATTCTAAGCCTCAGGAAACCAGCGCGTGCGTTTACTGAAGATTAACGACTACAAACTACAAAATGTCATAAACCTCAGCAAAAAAAAACTTCAGTGTTTACTGAGGCTAAAACACTACAAACTACAAAATTCTCAAAGCCTCAGTAAAACTTCAAAACACCGTAAAATCCTTCATCATTTTCAACCGATTTTGTTCATTTTCAGCTCATTTTCCATTATTTTAATTAGGTTTTTTTTTCAGTATTCCGGGGCGAGTTCGCTATCAGCCAATCAGAATGTGGGACCAGTGCTATCTCGAGAGGAAATGAAGCGAAGAACGTGTCGAATGTTGACTACACTGTCTTCGACCTATTTTGGACTTCATATTTGATTCTTTTTAACTCCAAAAAACGATTTTTAAGCTAGTTTTATTGTATTTTTCAATTGTTCTTTTCTTAAATATGTTATTCAAATTATTGATTTTTGCGGGTTCTCGTCTATTTATTCCGATTTTGCTTTCCTTTTATCTCAAAAAGACCTTTTTCCATTAAAAATTATTGTATTTTTTATCTAAAAAATATCACAAATGGGTTTGACTATAATACCAATGCAATGCTTAGCTTGCATTGTCCATTTCTTTTTGAAAATTTTCTTGATTTTTTTGGTGTTTTTTAAGCTGAAATTCTCTTTCAGAAAACTTATTTTTAGAGGAAATTTCTGAAAAAGCGCTAATCTCGTTTAAAATTTTTAAACATTCTTTTCGTGGCGAGACTCAAACGACAATTTCGTTGCATGCGCCTTTAATGTTGATTTACGAGGTAGTACTGTAATATTTATTTCTTACTCGGTTTTTCGACAGATTTCGCTGATTTTTGTCGCTTTTTTGCCGCTATTCAGGCTTATTTTTTCCTGAATTTCAAAATTCATAAACTTTTCCTCTCAAGTTGTGCATGAGAGAGCAAATTCTGCGAGTTTAAGCCGAAACTTTACAGTTTTCAGATCGATTCCGAGAATCGCCGGCTTTCTCTGTATTTGCCTGCTAGCACAGCAGTAGAAGTGTTAGAAGATGATATTTCATAAATATTTCGCTATTTTTTTCTCATTTATGCATGAATTTTCTAAAAAATCGCAAAATTTGTGTGTTAGTATTTCAAATTTCATTTTCGTGGCGAGACTCAATCGACAATTTCGCCTCATGCGCCTTCAATGTCGATTTACGAGGAGTACTGTAATTTTATATTTTTGTCATCATTTTTCGCAGAATTTCAGCATTGTTCGCTTAAAAATCGGAAATTTACAGGTACCATAAAAATTTGTGATTTAGTCATGTCTGTTGCAAACGTCGGCATTGTTTTTTATCGCTTTTTAGACCTGCACTCCTCGTTTTTGCTATTTTTGACCAACAAATGTTTTTGACCCGCGAAAAAAGTGGTCTACCGGGAAAAATGTCATTTCACTCTCTTGTTTTCGATTTTAGTCATTTTTGCCATTTTGGCGACCTAGTGAACGGCTTCTTTTCCCGATTTTATCGATTCATTTTTTCGGACATTGGGTCGATTTTCTGGAATTTTCTATTGAATTTCTCATCGATTTCGCATAGTTTTGTGTCGCTTTTTTTTTTTGATTTCTAGTGATCAAATTATTATCTATCGATTTCCCCATGCATTGCAAATAAATATATTATTATTTTCTCTTCTTCTCTATCGATTTTTTAGATTTTTTTGCGATTTTTCTCCAAAAAATAGGTCGATTTTCTCGAATTTTCCGATCATTCCGAAATAATTCTAAAATCAATCGTTGTGTTTTCCAGAACCAAACCATGGGTGCCGACAGAAGAGATCGGCGATAAGAACGAAGTTAAAGAGGCACTAATAGGTGAGTTTTCCAGTTTCATTCTAAGTAATTCATTTTTCATAAATTCCAGGCACTCGGAAAATCGATCGATGACCGTTAAGGATGGACAGGATGAACGATGGCGGCGCGGAGGATGGTTCGACGGATTCAATGGATGATGTGCCAGAAGAAGAGAGGGATCAGAAGAATGGGACAACAAGTGGACGTGTTGGATCGTGGCTAATTAATTGATTTTAATTGTTTAACTTTTTAGTTAGTTAATTGTTTTGAGATTTAGGTTCAGAAAGTGGAATAAGGGAGAAGAGCTCTAGGGAAACTGATTATATTAGGAGGAAGGGACTGAACCTAGATTTTTCCTAATTTTAGAAATTCGAGAACTATCTGGAAGCTAGATAAGGAAGAGGTGATTGATGTCCTTGTGACCTCCTCTCACTTTTCTAGCTTCATTTTTGCTAACCAATTTCTCGAAAGACATTGAGTTCAGAACATCTTAAAATCTAGATTTAGTTCCTTTGGAAAACTGTAGGAAAGTTGCAACTAGAATTTTAGGTCATAGGAAAAGTTTACCAAAAAAAACTTCAGTTTAGACATTACTTAATCCAATCAGAAGAGAGATACTGAATCTAGAAAATATCAAACATTTTACGAGAAACATCTGGAAGCTAGAGTGGAAAGTTCTTTAGGGGTTTGCCTGGACATTTCTGGCTTCATTTTTTGTGATAAAGTTTCTCGAAAGACAGTGAAATAAGAATGGGAAGAGCCGAAGTGCACAGTCCTGGCTGCTGTGCTTCGTGATCTGGACTCTGCCACATAGGCCCCTGGCCGGACGGAAGAATTGTCACGTCCCCCTGTTTCCGTTGTTGAAAAATGTCAAATTCTGGGTTCAGTTTCGCTCTGGGGTAGTATAAGAAAAACTTTTAAAGGTGGGGGGACAGGAGATTTTACGGGGGATTTTTGGGGCCAGAGTATGCATTCTACCGTAACGGTGTACAACGCTTAATGTCACTCTGCGTACAGCAGTCGTCCTCGCCTTTATGTATGCAATCGGGCAGCGGCTTTCTCTTTGCACGCGTAGCTCAGTCGGTAGCGGCCCCGCACCTTCAACACTCGCCTCGACAAGTTCAACTCCTCGAGGAGCATATTTAAACGGAATTTCGACATCATTATTTTTCTCATGTCCCCCCACCTTTAATTCGAAAGTCATATAAAAGTGAGATTGACTAGAGAAAATAAAAAGCTGAAAATTTTAAGAGTTTTAGAGTAGTAAAAACTATTTATCCATATTGTTGGTACCGTAGTCTCGCGAGCCAACTAATAAAGATTTCCAATCGGCAAGCGACTACGGTACTTATTCCAGATGTATTCCAAGTTTATCTTTCCATCACATACAGTACGCCTCGTAAATTGACATTAAAGGTGCATGCAACAAAATTGTCGTTTGTGTCTCGCCACGAAATTGAAATTCAGAGAAAAAATGGGAATTTATTAGTTTTTGCTTGAATCTTCTGAATAAAAATCATTGAAAAGCAGTAAAAAATATGTTAATATCGGAAAATTTCCAGAGAAATCGGTAAATTTTCGAAAACAAAGAATTTCAGGCTTTAACATGCATCTTTTTCATTTTTTTTTTGCGCTTTTCATAGCATTATTGAGATTAAGAAGTCTGAAAAATGAATTAGTCAATATGAAAAGAACGACATAAAAGATAGAAACCGTCAAAAAAAAGTCGAAAAGTCCTGCAAAAACTTGAGAAAATACAGTAGACCCTCGTAAATCGACATTAAAGGCGCATACAACCAAATTGTTGCTGGCGTCTCGTCACGAAAGAGAATTTTTTAAAAAAAGTAACTGTGATTTAGATTTTTTTAAATCAAAATAGAGAAAAAAAGAGTCAGGGAAAACGGACGAAGGACATAAATTCGAGAAAAATATTGATTTTTATAAAAATATCGATTATTTAGCTGTTAAAACAGGCAAACTTTTCTGGAAAAAATATTTAAAAAATCAGATTTTTTTGAAAAAAAAAATACTTAAACAAAAAAATAGGTCGAAATGCTCTAATTTTGTCTCTGAAAACGTGGAAATCAACCTAATTTTTTCTAGAAAAACTTTCAACTGCCAACACCGAAAATTTAGGAGATTTTCAGCCAAAAAAAACAATATTTCTCTAGAATTTTCTCTATTTTATGCGCACAAAACATATTGCGCTTTTTCGACTTGCGAACTGAAAAGAAACGGAAAAGAAATTTCGCGAACAAAACAATGAATTCCAACGGAAAAGAAAATGGCAACGATGTAAGTGTGCTCCGTTGAGAATGGCGGGAATTTGACAAATCCTCAATAGAGCGCATTTGCAGGGGGCCGACGAAAACAGTGATAAGGGACTGTCGGATGTGACATCAGATGGGGCGACGAGTTCGGGTTCGACGGCTACAACGAGCAGTGGAAAAGAAGAAAATCCGGAAGAGGTTAAAAAAGGGGCGGGGCTTAATTTTTTGAATTTTCCAGAATTTCAAAAATTCAAAATTTTTGGATTTTTCAGAATTTTTTAATTTTCCGATTTTTTGGAAATTTGGAAATTTCGAATTTTCAGCTTCCTAGCTTCTAAAATTAGCTTTTTACTGAGGCTTAGCGACTACAAACTACAAACATCTCTAAGCCTCAGTAAAAATAAAATGACGCTTTACTGAGGCTTAGAACATTTTGTAGTTTGTAGTCCCTTAGCCTCAGTAAAAGTACAACAAATAATTATGAGAGGTTTCTGAAGTTGAAAGACTCCAAACTACACGATTTTATTAGCCTCAGTAAACGCACTAGCTAGTTTCCCGAGGATTAGACTACAAACTACAAAAAACCCTAAGCCTCAGTAAAACAACCATTGTAACTTGGCCAGTTTTCATCCGTTTTTAACGATTTTCACAGCAAAATATTGGGAAATTTTTAGTAAAATTTAATTTTACTATTTGGAATAAAAATAACTACAAACTACAAAAAATTCCAGAAATTTCTAGCCAAAAATGATAAAAAATGTATCAATAATCGGCCATTTCGTAGGAGACAATCTAGAAAAATGTGTAGTTTGTAGTTTGTAGTTTTCAAAGCAGAGATTTTTTCAAAAATTTTGAGCCAAAAATCATTGAAAACGGATGAAAATGAGCTGAGATACTGGAATTCTAAGTTTTCCTGAGGCCAGGCGACTACAAACTACAAAAAATCGTAAGCCTCAGTAAAAACTATAACCATCGTATCTCGGCTCATTCTCATCGGTTTTTGATGATTTTTGGCTCAAAATTCGCCAAATTTCCGTCTTATTCTTTTCCAGGACTACATCAGAAATCATTTGAAAACGTATACATGGTATCATGGATTGATGTTTGGCAACATTTGTGATAAACTACTAAAATGGGATCATTCGTTTCTGGTCCGTCGGGTGATTACGAAAACCGGCAAGTTCCTGTGTCTTTCTGTGAGAATCGCCTCAAAAGTCTATCATTTTCGACTCAGAACCAACCAGCATGGATGGACTTGTCCCAAGGTGCGTTTTTGGAATTTTTAATTTTTCGAAAAAAAAAATATTTTTGGAAAAATGTTTTTCTTGAAAAGTTTGCTTTTCAGCTTCTGAAATCTTCATTTTTCTAATTTTCATCGTTTCTAGCTTTTTGAGAACTTCAAAATGGGCCTAAACTTCGCTAGCTAGGCTCCGTTCCCACTTTCTACAGTAATCCAAAAAGTGGGCGGAGCCTATCATGTTTGGGCTCGTTTTGAAGGTCTCAGTGAGCTGAAAAGCATAGAAAAGTTGAAATATGCATAAGTTGAGAATTTAGAGAGAAAAATAAGAAACAAACAATTTTTCGAAAAACAATTTTTTTTTGAAAAAACTTCAAATTTCAACGATTTTTTGGAAATTTTTTAAAGTTTAAATCTTTAGACTTTGGTTTCCCGAATTCTGCATTTTTTCAAACTTTTTCCGTTTCTAGCTCCCTGAGACCTTCAAAATGAGCCTAAACACCACTAGGCTCCGCCCACTCTTCCTAAAGCTACAGTAATCCAAAAAGTGGTCGGAGCTTAGTCGTTTTGGGCTCTTTTTGAAGGTCGCGGTGAGCTGAAAAGCGATATTAGGCTCGAAAAATGAAAAAAGAGGTGTGCTAGGCTCCGCCCACTTTTCATTCTCGGGATTACTGCAGTTTTCCAGAAAGTGGGCGGAGCCTAGTCGTGTTTTTTGGCTCATTTTGAAGCTCAAAATGGGCCAAAAATAATGAAAAAGATAAATTTCAGCTCCAGGAAAAGTTTCCGCGACTTCCGAAGCAGAGATATGAGCACATTTTTGAAATTATTAATTCGTGGTCCCAAATTTTTCCGTCCATCATAGCAGTGCCAGAAGATCCATGGTTTTACAACACGATTGGATTCAGCTGGACCAAATTTTAGGAAAAGGAGCATTTGGAGAAGTTTTCAAGGTTTTTTCAGAAAAAAACATTTTTTTTTTGAAAATTCAGAAATCTCAAATAAAAAATGAGAAAAATTAAGCTTTTAAACGAACGAAAAACGATACTGAACCATTTACTGAGGCTTAGACTACAAACTACAAACCTCCTAAGCATCAGTAAAAGTTCAAAAACCCCTAACTCAGCTCATTTTCAACCGATTTCGATGATTTTTTCACCAAAATGGCTGCAATTTTCACAGCAACTTTACTGAGGCTAAGCAATTTTCGTAGTTTGTAGTCACTTGTAAAAACTTAAACTGTTTTAACTCGGGTTATTCTTAACCAATTTTGATGATATTTAGCTCAAAATTTGTATAATTTTCTGAGTTTTTTTTTAAAATTTTGCTTTAAAAAAATGAAAATTCTAAAAAATTTAAGCCGAAAATCAACGAACACGATTGAGAAAGAGCCGAGTTATGGCAGTTTGAAGTTTTTACTGAGGCTTAGACGGGTTTGTAGTTTGTAGTCACTTAGCCTCAGGAAACACGCATGCTGTTTTCCTAATGCTAAGTGGCTACAAACTAGAAAACCTTGGTAGCCTCAGTGAGAGCTTTGAAGCGTCATCCCACCTTTTGCTTTACTGAGGCTAGGGGTTGGCTTGGGGGCGAAAAGGGGAGACCCCGGGAGGCGGTATACTTTGCATAATTGCGCGTAACTGAATGGACCAATCGACTTGAAATTTTCAGGGTAGCCTAATTGGGTACCCTGAATCGTAAAATAATCTGAAAAATTCGGTTACTGATTCTTTAAACAAAGTTGTTTTTCGACAAGCGGAACGGGGGCGAATCCCCGCCCCGCTTTCGGGATTTTGAGCTCACTTCGCGAGTTTATACTAATTGAACTATGAAAAAAACGAATTTGGCAGTGAAAACTGTCATAAATTTCTGTTCTTAGCTTTTGCAGACTTTTTAACTACAGTAACCTGTGAAAATTTGAGAATGTCCACAATTTCGTTACGAAATT
>NC_013489.2:14415287-14442338 GCF_000004555.2 Caenorhabditis briggsae | reverse complement strand
AACGATAAAAGGTGGGAAAATGAAAAATTCAGAAACCCAAAATGAAACATTTCAAGTTTAAAAAATTTTCAAACAAAAAACTTTTTTTTTTTTGAAAAAAAATTAAAATTTTTTTTTTTTTTTTTTCAGAAACTTTTGAAATCGAATCTGAAAATTTCAAAGGTTCAAATCATCTATTTCGCAATGAATATCGCGTGTGGAATGAGATATATCGCCTCGAAAAATGTGATTCATCGAGATTTGGCCGCTCGGAACTGTTTGATTACGAAGGATTTGAAGGCGAAAATCTCGGATTTTGGACTGTCGAGATTGGTAGGTAGACTACAAAGACTACAAAGACTACGAACTACTACTAACTACACAATTCCGCTTTTTGAAAAATTCAACAATTTGAAAAAAATTAAAATATTTTAAAAATCTGAAAATCCGAGAAACTGCGAAAACTAGCGCTTTGTACCAAATCACAAAGACTACAAACTACACTGAAGTATTCGAATTTCGAATTTTTCAAATGTCTGATTTTTTTAATTCAAAAATGCAAAAAAAAAATATAAAATATAAACAACTCGAAGTCTAAATTTGTCCCAAACTACAAATACTACAAACTACACTACCAAAACTACAAAGACTACAAACTCTTCAGAAACTTAAAATTCTTGAAATTTCGAATTTTTTGGAATTTAAAAATGCGAAAATTAAAAAAAATACTCCTGTACCAAAGTTCCATTTTCTTACAACACTACAAATACTACAAAGACTACAAACTACACAATTCCGATATTTTTTGAAACTCAAAAATCCTAAGAAAGTAAAAACTAACACATCAGAAAACTCCAAAAACTCGAAAATTCAAAAAATCGGAAAAATCGCAAAGTTGATCAATTTGTACCAAACTACAAAGACTACAAACTACAATAATGACTTGCAATTTTGAATTCAACATCTGGGAAAAACAGGAAAACTAGAAAATTAGAAATCATAATTTGTTCCGAACTACAAAGAATACAAAGATTACAAACTACAATAGAGTCATGGAATTCAAAATTTTTCGAGTTTCCGAATATTTTTGAATCAAAAATTCTAAAAACCGGAAAATTCCCAAAATTTCAAAAATTTAGAAAATCGAGAAAATCCGGAAAACATGAACAGTTCAAAGTGTAACACTGTTATAAAGTACAAAGACTACAAACTACAAAACCCCCATTGCAGGGTCCCCAAGTGATAGAAAAATCGATAAAAAAAGCGCCGATTCGTTGGATGTCCCCTGAATCCCTTCTAACGGGAACATTCAATGAGAAAACGGACGTTTGGTCTTATGGAGTACTACTGACTGAGATGATGACTCGTTGTGCTCACAAACCCCTGTGGCCAATGGGAATCAAAGATGCTCAGGAGCACATTAAGACATCTGATGCTCCACATCGAATCCGAAATGGAGAGCCCTGGGAGTTGTTGGCTATCGTTGATGCCTGTTGTGATAGGGTGAGCTTTTTTTGGAATTTTTTGAAATTTCCCAGGTTACTGTAGTGCCAAAAGTCCTCAAACACTTTGAAAACGTCATCTATGACAATTTTCATAGCCAAATTCGTTTTTCCCATAGTCGATTTGGTCTAAACCCGCGAAATAAGCTCAAAATCTCAAATTTCCGAAAATTCGGTGTTTGCGTACTTTGCGAGCTACAGTAATCCAAAATTACCGAAAATTTTCAAAATGAAGCTAGAAACGTCTACTTTTCAGTATCCGGACCCAAATTTCGCGGGGAATTTGAATTTTCGAATCAAAATTTGAAAATCCGAAATTTCAGAATCCCGAAACTCGATTCAATTTTCAAACTGTGAAACGTCAAATGCGTACGATCTACACCAACTGCTTGGCAGCCGGAAATCAGCAACAAGAGACAAATCAGACACCAATTGGACCAACTTCTGGAGTCATCCCATTGGAAATGGTAGAACGAGACATTTTAAAGATTTTTTTAAATTCCGAAATTTCAGAAAAAATCCAACGACCGTCAAAAAACAATGAATACCACATTGGGTCGAAAAAAGTCCAAAGACGGAGGAATGATCAAATCGTCGAAATCGAAAAAATCGAAAAAATCGAAACGAAAATTTTTCTCATTTCGTCGGAAGAATAAAAACGGCATTCAACTGCCAACTGGCATGTCTACAGTACCCGTGGGATCTCCCAAAGCCACGCCCACTTCTCAAGCTCCGTCCCTTCCGACTCCGCCCCTCAATACTCCGCCCCTTCCACCACCACAAACATCTGTCACTTCGGTCCCATCGCCTTCTCAAAATTCGGCTCCGCCCATTTCTGGTCCACCGACTAGCACTCAGTCGAAATCACCAACTACGACACAGTAGTGATTATTTTATTGGTTTATCGATTTTTTATTGTGTGAAATGAAGTGTTTTGTCTTTTTACCTAGAAATTGAGATTTTTAAATTTTCAGAAAAAACATTTTCCAGGTTACTGTAGTTGCAAAAGTCCGCAAACACTGAAAAATGTTATTTATGACAGTTTTCATCGCCAAATTCGTTTTTCCCATAGTCAAATTAGCATAAACTCGCGAAATAAGCTCAAAATCTCGATTTCCAAAAATTCGGTGTTTGCGTACTTTCCAAGTTACAGTAATCCAAAGAATGCCAAAATGAAGCTAGAAAAATCTAATTTTCAGTGTCCAAAGCCAAATTTTGCAGAGAGTTCGAATTTCGTAACGAAATTTTGGACATTCTCAAATTTTCACAGGTTACTGTAGTTAAAAAGTCTGCAAAAGCTAAGAACAGAAATTTATGACAGTTTTCACTGCCAAATTCGTTTTTTTCATAGTTCAATTAGTATAAACTCGCGAAGTGAGCTCAAAATCCCAAATTCGGTGTTTGCGTACTTTCCAAGCTACAGTAGTCCAAAACTGCGGAAACATGCCAAAATGAAGCTAGAAACGTCTACTTTTCAGTGTCCAGACCCAAATTTTGTGGGGGAATCGAACTTTCATATGAAAATATGGAATTTTTTTGAATTTGGAAATTTTCCCGGGTTACTGTATTTCAAAAAGTCCGCAAACACACTGAAAATGCCAAATTCGTTTTCCCCATACTTAAATTAGTCTAAACTCGCGAAATAAGCTCAAAATCTCAAATTTCCAAAAATTCAGTGTTTGCGTACTTTCAAAGATACAGTAATCCGAAATTGCGGAAAAATGTCAAAATGAAGCTAGAAACGTCTACTTTTCAGTATCCGGACCTAAATTTTTTCGCGGGGAATTCGAATTTCGTAAATACTTGAAAGTTTTCGAGGAAAAAAAAATCAAATTTTAGATTTTTCAGAGTTGTTCATATTACTATTTCTCTTTTTTTTTTCAAAGGATTTTTGAACTCTTGACTTCATAAAATTTGAAATTCGATCACCTAGAATTTATATTTTCACATAAAAAATAAATAATAAAATGTTAAGTACCCCTCTCTCCTCATGTGCGTATAAATTTTCCCTTTTTTTCCGATTCCCAAAAGTCCGAAAATGAAAATTTTCCCAATTTTAATATTTTTCTTCCAATTTCTGACTTTCGGAAAATCTGAAATTCCTCCGATTGCTCGGAAAATGCCAAATCCAATGGTACCACCATTGCAGGTATTTTTTGAAATTCAAATTGTTGAAAATGCGCTCTAATGCAAATTTCGGCAAAAATTGAATTTTTTTTGTTGAAAATCTACAAGTTGCAAATGCGCTCCAATGCAAAATCTCCGGAAATTCGAAATTTTCCAGCTCGACCCCTCCTGCCACGTGGTTTCCTGCTACCGTAACATCTTCAACAAGTCCGACAGCTGTGCGAAAAGCGAATATCTACACAGCTTCAAGAAGTGCGACAAGAAATTCTATAGAGAAGAAATCTGTTGCAAAAAATAAATATTTCATCCTGAATCCTAAAATTGCGAAAAAACCAAATTTACAGCAAAAATTCACAAAAATCGGTTGAAAATGACCCAAGTTACAGAGGATTGATTTTTTTACTGAGGCTTAGAGATATTTGTAGCTTGTAGTCGCTAAACATCAGTAAAAAGCTAGCAAAAGCTTCGGCGCGCTGGAGTGTTTACTGAGGCTAACTCAAATCTTGTAGTTTGTAGTTTAAGCCTCAGTAAAAGAACCGTTTCACTTCGTTTTTCGCTCGTTTCAATGCGATTTTTCTCGTTTTTTTTCTGAAATTTTCTCGTAAATTTTTGTAGTTTGTAGTCTATAAAAAGGGGGAATACAGAGAGTTCATTATGCACCACATAAAAACAGAGACAAGGACTTGAAAATTGAATTAAGAAATGTTCAAAATGCGCTCCAATGACAATTTGAGAGAAGTGCGTCAGAGCGCGAGATCATAATCAGCGAAAAATTTTGAACTTCGAGAATTTTAAAGGAAAATACAAACCAAAAAAAATGTTAAGAATCTTTCTCCTCATCGATTTTCGCTTTTTTGGCTTGTGGCTCTTCTGAAGGTCCCTGAACGTCTTCTGGAGCAAGTTCTGGAGCTTCGGGAGCATCGATTTTGACATCTGGAGAGTCTGGAATGTCTTTTGGAGCGTTAGAAGCTTCTGGGACGTCCTCCTCCTGAGCTTCTGAAGCTTCTTCTGGGATCTCCAGTGCTTCTGGAGCATTCCCAATGGCGTCTAGAGCTTCTGAAGTGCTCTGAACGCCTTCTGACTCGCATCCAAGCGACGTGATATTTTCCGAAGCTTCTGGGATGCTCTCTGTGGCATCTGAAGTGTCCATAGCTTCTGGAACGGATTCTGACGTGTTCATAGCTTCTGAAGGGACATTCGGTACTCGTTGAACGGCTCCAAACACTCTCTGAGAATCCGGAGTCCTTGGACCTCTTCTAAATCCCTCAATCGGCTCCCCAGTACCCCGTCTAACGGCTTCTCCAGCACTCTGCACCGCTTCAATAGCAGCCAATGCCTCGTGTAGCTGCATCTGCGCCTCAATTTCCATTCTCTCCAATTGCTCATAATCTTCCTGTCTCATAGGTCCATCTCGATCCACTTCAATGATTGCATTCTCGTCCTGATCATCCTCCAAGTCCTCCTCTCCCATCTCCGCCCTCTCAATCGCCGCCATATCCACAAAACCGATTCCAATATGCTCATTTGTCAGCTCAGCAGCCGCCCTGGCTCCAGAAATCCATGCTCCTTGTACGGTGGAGTTGTAGGCGAGGCTAGTGTGCTCTCCTGCGAAATACACTCGATTCTTGCCATCCTTGGTCTCCAGAGGTCTCATCAACTCGTCGAAATCCGATTTTTCAGTTAGAAGACTCATATAACTGCCTGATCCAAACGCGAATTCGTCGTTTTGCCAACGTGTCACATGCGCGGAGACTGGAGATCGTGGACATTGGTGTCCGAACGTCTTCTGGAGAACTGTCATTGCATTTTGAACAATCACTTCGTCTGGCAACTCGTGATCCGCATTCTCGCCAATGATGTAGGTGGTTAGGACGGTGGATTTGGGAGTTGATGACCAGATGGATAGGCAGCCACGGGTTTTGCTGAAAATTTTGGAATATTCGAAAAAAATAAGCTAAAAATCATTAAAATCGGTTGAAAATGAACAAAGTTACAGACTCAAATTTTTTACCGAGGCTTAGGGAAATTTGTAGTTTGTAGTCACAAAAATAGAACTAATTTTACTGAGGCTAGGAGACTACAAACTACAAAAATTCCAGAAATTTTGAGACAAAAATCATTGAAAACGATAAGAAACTAACATTTTTTGAAATTTTACTGAGGCTAACTGACTACAAGCTACAACTACTACAAGCTACAAAAATTCGCAAGCCTCAGTAAAATCTATGTCGCTCTGGAGTGTTCACTGAGGATTAGGAAATTTTGTAGTTTGTAGTTTCTAAGCCTCAGTAAACGCAAATCATGTTTTACTGAGGCTTACGAATTTTTGTAGTTTGTAGTCTAAGCCTCAGTAATCTCGCTCTGACTTTCCTGAGGCTAGGCAACTACAAACTACACAATTTCCTAAGCCTCAGTAAAATAACACTAGGTTTACTGAGGCTAATGAAAACTTTTTAGTTTGTAGCCTAAGCCTCAGTAAAATTTGGAACTCTTCTAACTTTGTTCATTTTTTACTGTTTTCAATCATTTTCGTCTCAAAATTTTTGAAGTTTTCGTAGTTTGTAGTCTAAGCCTCAGTAAAAGTCTACGACGCCGTTTTTCGTTCGTTTTAGTTCGATTTTTCTGGAATTTTTTCTGAAAAAAAGCAAAACTTACACATTCGGTGATACGGTGACAAATTGACTGGCTCTAGAGCTCGTCGCCGTTGTCCAGAACGCCTTCTCAAACTCCAGAATACACTTGTTGACTAGGCCACTTCCCATTCGTCGAATCGCTTGAATCTTCTTCGGATGAAGACGTGGAGTGAACGTTGGCGCACGTTCATCGTTGATGATTGTTCTGGAAAGGCGGGAATTCGAAATTTTGGTAGTTGAAACGTTTTTTTCTTAATTAAGAATTTTTTTTAATTGTTAATCAAAAAAAAAAACTGTCCGGCGCCGAATTTTGGAAGGTTTCAACAATTTCCAGGCTACTGTAGTTCAAAAAGTCTGCAAACACACTGAAGAATGCCACTTATGACAGTTTTCACTGCCAAATTCGTTTTTCCCATAGTCTGATTAGTCTAAACTCGCGAAATGAGCTCAAAATCTCACATTCGCTGAAATTCGGTGCTTGCGTATTTTCCAAGCTACAGTAATCCAAAATTGCGGAAAAATGTCAAAATGTAGCTAGAAACGTCTACTTTTCAGTGTCCGTAATTTCGCGGGAAATTCGAATTTTGCAGGGAAATTTTTTGAAAAAATTCTGCAGTTTTCTGTGGCTTTTGATTTTCCTATCGATTTTTGGGCTTAAAAATTAGATTTCAGACCAATTTTCCAGCAAAAAAAACCCCCACTTTTTCAACACCCCAATCGGCAGAGTGCATACAACGAACGCGGCGTCCATCTCGACGATTTCGTCTTTTTCATTTTTCACTGTCAATTTGACATCGTTCTCTCGACTATAGTCAATATCCATCACTCGATTATTCAACAGAATTTCCATATTTCGATTACGGACTTGGTGGAGCAGCAGGGCGTGAAGTCCTTGGGATACTGAAAGTTTTGGGGTCGATATAGAGGAAAAATAGGTCAAAAATAGATCTGTTCTAGGCTGTCCTCAGACCGATTTCAATCTTTTCAAAGTCATTTTAGAACAATTTTGGATCGAAACTTGATTTCTGAACCAATTTTTCGTATTTTTTGTCATAACGAATCTGTTTTAGACTGATTTTTATGGTATTTTAGCCGATTTTCAACTCAAAAAAGGAGGAGAAAAACGTACTCCTCGTGGAGACTCCCAGACTCTTATTGACAGCACTATCCGCCGAGAATTGCACCTTTTCCAATTGCGCTCCAATGAGATACTCTTCGAATCCCAACATGAAATTATACGTGGAGAAGTCCGATCCCGGATGCATGAACTGTTTGGCTTGTGGTGTTGAGGAGAGCAGTTGCCAACTACTCTCTGCAGCTTCGTAGGCGTTTGATATCTCTTCAAACTTATCCAAAGCTGTCACAATGTCTCGTTTTAGGGATCGACGGAGGAGGGGATCAATTTCGGTTTCATCTTTTCCTGGAAAAATGAAATTTTAGTTATGTTTAGGCTCGAAATTTGCTTGCAATAGTCATTAACTGCTTAAAAATCCTGAAAATTAGCTGGAAATCGGTCAAAAATAATCCTAAATTAACTAAAAAGGTGAAATAGTCGAAAATCAGTCGAAAAGGGAACTACGGTGGGGTGGATCAATTTCAGTTTCATCTTTCCCTGGAAAATTCGAATTTGAGTGGTTTTTAGGTTCAAAAAAGTGTTCTAATTGCCTAGAAAGCGCTGAAAATCAGCTAAAAATCGGAAAAAATACCGCTAAATATGTCAAAAATAATGTGAAAATTGTTTTCTAGGTTCAAATTGGTTTGAAATTGTCTTTAAACGATTTCAAAACGCTGAAAATTAGCTGAAAACCGGAAAAGTATAGAGCTAAATATGTCAAAAATGCTTAGAAAACGCTGAAATTTGGCTGGAAATGGAAATTAAAAGCTTAGATGGCGCTGGAAAGTAGATGGAAATCAAAAAATGGTCCCATATAGTATCAAATCGGTCAAAAATATTTAACTAAAAATGTTATAAATTGGTTAAAAATTGTCTAAAATAGTTCAAAATCAGCCGAAAAATTTGGAACAGAATTTCGGACCATTTTAGGTCAATTTGGAAGGTATTTTAGATGATTTTCCATTCATTTTGGTCCATTCTGACCATGAAACATCAATTTCATATCAATTTCAGACGGTTTGGGACCATTTTTTAGCTTCTTTCTGAACTATTTCAGACCAATTTAGTACAATTTTAACCAATTTAGGGCAATTTAAAGGAGGGACTTAGATCAAAAGTGTGTAGAAAAATATGTAGATTCACATACAAACGTGAAAAATTCAAAAAAAATCGCAAATTTTGAATTTCCTCCAAAACTGAAAATTCCAAAAAATTGGCGATTTTTTTGAGATTTTTCGATTTCAAAATTGATTTTTTCTTCGACTTTTCCGCAAAATTTTTAGACCTTTTTCGGGTTTTCAGCTATTTTTGAAGATCCTTTTTCGATTTTTCCAAATTTTTTGTTTGAAATTTGACGGGATAGTGTTCTAGGTTACTGTAGAAATCTTATTTTCGTTTTTGCAAACACAATCACGTCAAAATGCAGATAAAATTTTGCAACAAAAAAAATTACGAAATACTTGGTTTTCTACAGTAATCTACAGTTATCTTCTGTCAAATTTCAGACGAAAAAGACCGGAAAAATCGTAAAAGAATCTTCACAAACATCTGAAAATCCTGAAAAGATCTGAAAATTCTGCAAAAAAATAGGAAAAAATCTTAATTTTTAATAGATTTTGAGCTATTTTGGGTCATTTTGAGCACATTTTTCGATGATTCTGACCTATTTTACCCCTCTATCAACCCAAATTTCTCTTTTTCAGTATCCCAACCTAGTCCAGAGCAATATTGAACATATTTTGGTTAATTTTTCATTCATTTTGGTATTTTAAGAACCATTTTAAACCAATTAAAGGTCATTTTAGACGGTATTCCAACGTTTTAGGACCATTTTGGATACTTTTTGAGCAATTTCAGACCAATTAAGTGCAATTTAGGATCAATTTTCATGACTATTACACCTTTCTGGATGCTTTTTGAACTACTCGCGACCAATTTAATGCAATTTTAGGCCAATTTTTCCAGAATTCCCTCACCTTCCATTCGTTTCAATCGATTCTCAGCCATAATAGCTGTATTCCTGGCCACTTTCATCTGCTTGAAATGCAATTCCTTGGCTCGTGCGACCTCTTCCAACTGTTTCGTATGGTTATAGTACTTGATAAGTGTCCCCCGTTCACACATATTGATTATATTCTCGTACGCCTGTTGTCTCGAAATCCACCGCCCGTTCTCATCTCGATGCTCTTTCTGATGCGATTGAAACTGAAGAGCACCCTTCGATGCGTCGTAATGTCTCAGGAACATGTTGATTTTGTCCTCGTTCAGTGGTTTTCCATCCGAGAAGATCGTTGTGAAGTCGAACACGGCGTGCTCGTCCAACATTGCCTGAAAATTCTGAATTTTCAGGCGATTTTCACGAATTCCGAGCAATTTTTGATCTATTTGGAGTGGTTTTTTAAAATCAAATTTTGAATTTTGCGCAAATTTTTAAAAAATTTAATTTGAGAATTTCAGATTGAAATTCTGAAATTTTCAGTACTTTTTTGACTGAATTTTATTTCAGAATAGTTTTTTTCAGTATTTTTCTAGAAAATGCTAGAAAAAACGAGCAAAATCGCTAGAAAACGAACGAAAAACGATGTCGGAAACAGTTAATGAGGCTTAGACTACAAACTATAAAATTTTCGTAAGCCTCAGTAGAAATTTTCTTTCGGCGAAAACTCGATTTTTAGCGGGTTTTCTCTCAAATTTCCAATTTTCAATGACTACAAATTACAAAAATTCCAGAAATTTGGAAAAACACTCATTGAAAACGGTTAAAAATGATACTTTTTGAAGTTTTACTGAGGCTTATGGTATTTTGTAGTTTGTAGTCTAAGCCTCAGTAAACCTGCTGCTAATTTTACTGAGGCTTAGACTTCAAACTACAAGAGAATTCCAGAAATTTTGGACACAAAATTTATCGAAAACGGTTGAAAATAAGAGCTATTGAAATGTTACTAAGGCTTAGACTACAAACTACAAAATTTCCTAAGCCTCAGTAAAATAAAAATCTCTGTTTTCAACTGATTTTTATGATTTTTTGGTCTTTTTTTGAATTTTCACAATTTGTAATAATTCTAGCAATTTTCATAACTTTCCACTTCACTGAGGCTAGTGACTACAAACTACAAACTTTCCTAAGCCTCAGTAAAACTGAAATCTTCGCGTTTCACAGCCAATTTTCAACCGTTTTCGCTCGTTTTCGACTTAAAATCACTGAAATTTTGGGAACTATCTAATGAAAGGCAATATCCTACATACCTGATTCTGTCCCTGTGGTCCCACTTGCGTCAACAACGCAGCCATTGGTGAGCACTCAACATGTCTAAGTGTATCAGCTCCCGTCTCAATGATATTCCCTCGTTTCGTCTTAAAACTCTGAATTCGTCCTCCGATTCTGGCTCGTGCCTCCAGAACAATCACATCAAATCCGAACGACGTCAGCTGAGTGGCCGCTGAGATACCGGCTGCTCCCGCACCGATTACAATCACTTTCCGCTCGCTTCTCACTAGGAATCGACTGATTTTCGTTGTTCTAGTGTACCGTCCGTAGTTGATTATACCGTGGCGGGTTAGGTATTGGACAATGTTCTGAAAATAGGGTGTAGTTTGTGGTCTTTGTAGTTTGTGTAGTCTTTTCTCTCTAAAAGTAAGATTTTGATGCTTTGTATTGTAATTTTTGCAAAAATCGTCGTGAGTTATTTAGGATTACGTTAGATCAATTCTAGACCAATTAAGATTGATTTAGAGCAATTTGAAGCCAATTTTTAGCCATTTTATACCAATTTAGACCATTTTAAACCTATTTTTGACTATTTTAGCCGAATTTCGGGCTATTTTAAGCCAAATTTTTATTATTTTGAGTCAATTTTTGACTATTTTCAGTCAATTTTGGATTATTTTAGATAAGTTTTGGCTTATTTCAGACTATTTTGGACCTTTTTTCGACTATTTTAAGTCTATCTTGAGCTATTTTGGACCTATTTGAGACTATTTTAGACCTATTTCAGGCTCTTTTAAGCCTATTTTAGACAAATTTTGAGCAGACTATTTTATATGGTTTTTTGACTATTTTCGACCTCATTTTAGGCTATTTTAGACAAATTTTCCACCGTTTTAAGCCGATTTTTGACTGCTTTTGACCGATTTTCGACTATTTTTGCCTTTATTTACCTGAATAAAGTCCAAATCCGAGTTAAACGGTGCGAATACATTATTCCTCACTTCCAATGCTGTACACTCTTTCGATGGATGGGCTTGCCACGTGGCAAGTGTCGTATTTCGAAGCAAAAGAAACACTTCGACCGACTGTTGAGACTCCCACAGCTCCGGGAAAAATGACAACTCGTGCTCCGTCGGACGATCGAACGGAAGACGGGCGGCCTCGGCGGCTTTGCGAAGTTCTGGAATTTTTGTAGTTTGTAGTTTGTAGTCATTGGAAAACTCGAGATTTGAGCGAAAATCCGCTGAAAAGGCGGTGGGAAAAAATTTTTTGTGTAAAATTTTTCTTACTGAGGCTTAGGAATTTTTGTAGTTTGTAGTCTCTTAGCCACAGTAAAATTTCAAACAGTCAGTTTTTGGTGATTTGTGTAGTTTGTAGTGATTGAAAAATTGAACATTTTGAGAAAAAAACCGTCGAAAAAATCGGTGAAAATTGAGATTTTCCGGCGGAGGAAAATTTTACTGAGGCTTAGGAATTTTTGTAGTTTATAGTGTATAAGCCTCAATAAACCTAGTGACACTTTTACTGAGGCTAAATGACTAAAAACTAGAGAAAATCATAAGCCTCAGTAAAGCCTTCGGCGCACTGGAGTATTTACTGAGGCTTATGGAAAGCTTGTAGTTTGTAGCCTAAGCCTCAGTAAACTCCCCCAGCGCGCCATAAATTTTACTGAGGCTTAGGAATTAATGTAGTTTGTAGTCATTTAGCCTCAGTAAAGACTCTAATGTGCGCCATTGGTTTCACTGAGGCTAAATGACTACAAACTACAATATTCCCTAAGCCTCAGTAATCACCCCAGCGCGCTACAAATTTTACTGACCCTTAGGAATTTTCGTAGTTTGTAGTCTCTTAGCCTCAGTAAAATCTTAATTTCGTCAATTTTCAACCGTTTTCGACGATTTGTGTCTCAAAATTTCTGGAATTTTTTGTAGTTTGTAGTGCGTTAGACTACAGACTATAAAATTTTCTAAGCCGCAGTAAAACTCAAAAATCGCCGTATCTCGGCTCATTTTCAACCGTTTTCGATGATTTTTTTGAATTTTTTGTAGTTTGTAGCCCAGTCCCTTACTATTATCGTCAACCATCGGTCCAAATTCCTCATAATTCAATATCTCTTCATCTGGATACGATTCTGAAGAGCTCGATTCAGAAGACATTGTTTTTCCTGAAAAAGTGCCACGTGGGTTTCGGATTTTGTAGTTTTTATCGAATTTTTGATGTTCAGAAGGTAGAATTCTTTGTAGGTTCCACAGAGTTGTATTTTCTGAATCTCGGATTAACACATAGAAATCTTTATTCTGCCGGAAGAAACATTTCTGAGGGGGGAGAATTTTGAAGGAAAAAAAAACCAAAAAACAAGGAAAAAGGGGGAAAACAAGATAATTTTTGGGGTATTTTGTATGATTTCAGAAGAAGCCAAAAAAAAAAGAACTAGAAAAACTCAATGAATCACCGTAATCGAACGTTCAGAAGACAGAAATGTTGTGTGTGCTTTGAGAAGAATAGGGGGAAACGACAAGAAAAAGGGGGCCAGCTGGACAGTCTAGGACAGAACAACAACAGAAAAAATCAATAATCATCATAGTCATCATAGTCATCTGCGCCTCCGTAGTCGTCGTACATGTTGTCGTTACCTTTGGTCACCTTCAACGTCGCCTTTTGGTTCTTCTTGTTGTTGGCAGCAGCTGGAGCAGCCGCGGCTGGATTGGCTTTCTGGAATATAGGGGATTTTTGCAAATTTAGGGTTTTTGAGGTCGCGATAATTAGCCGAATTCCTTAATTTTGATAAAAATGGAGTAATTCTAACTAGTTTCGAGCATTTTCAAAGCCAAAAACTAGATTTTATAAGCACAATATGTCAAAAGTAGGCTAGAAAAAACATTTTCGCCACAAACACACGAAAACTTACTATTTTCAAAGTGAAATATGTAAAAAATAGTCTAGAAAAAGGATTTTCAGCTGAAAATGTTATTTTAGCACTTTTCAAACTTTCATAAATACACTAACGGTCAAAAAGACGTCTTTTTTCAGTTGATTTGCGGCCATTTTGGCAATTTTTTGGAGCCTGGATCATCTTTGCGTTCACAGAATTTTTAGAACATCCTTAGTTTCAGAAATCGGGAAAACTATCAAAATACAAGAATTTCGAGATGGAAAACACCGATTTTGAATCCCTTCTTGCTCTAAAACATCTATTTTCTGGTGGTCAAATTATCTTTAACCCCGAAAATTCAAATTTCGCGCGATGGCTTGTCCACGAGGAGTACAAAATTTGAAATCGATCAAAACACCCGATCGGTCTAACTTCAACGATTTTTTTTTTCGTAACTTTTGAGCTTTTTAAACGTTTTCATAACCAAAACGGACTGAAAAGGGTGTCAGCAAATAGCTGAAAACATATAAATTTCCAAAAAATTCTGTGAATACATATTTTCAATCTAGGTCTGTTTTATATTCCCCCTAAAGCTCCAGACCTAAAAACAGTCAAAATGGCCGCAAATCAACTGAAAAAAAGGCGTCTTTTAGACAGTTAATGTATTTATAAAAGCTTGAAAAGTCTTAAAATGGTAATATGCTTGTCTGAGAAAAAAAGGTTAGAGTATTTTTTGCAGTCTGAATACGGTAGCGATATCAAAGCGGAGATCCTAAATAGCACACAAACGGTGGAGACGCAGACACTTTTTCTCTGCGTCTCAATTTTTTTTTCTCAGACAAGCATAATATTTTCAGCTGAAAAATCCTGTTTATAGCCTAGTTTTGAAAAAGCTGGCTTTAAAAATCGTAGTTTTAGCTTCAGATGCTCTTACTATGACCGAAAATCTTCAAAAAGTTATAACTCGACTGCTAGATGAGCTAGAAAGCTGGAATTTCCAGAAACCTGCTATGAAAATCATGAAAAAAAGGTCGAAATGGACTAACCGCCTTTTGCTTCTCCGCGGTCTTCTTTGCAGTACTGATTTGTTGAAGGTAGGTGACCATCTTCTGAATATCAGCAGGCGTTACTGAAATTTCCGCTTTCTTTCTAGATCATTCTATTTTAAAGCTCACAATCCTCGGTAATCGCACCCAACAGCTTTCCAATCATATCTCCATAATTGGCAGCCTTATGCCTCGTAGCCAAAAATCCCCGACGCGCTCTCCCCAGTACTCGAAATCCACTTTGGATGAGATATTCGCATAGCTTCCTCTGGAATCATCTCCTTCAAAATCGTCATCACCGAAAAGATCGCGAGCCAATTCCAAATCTTTCTGCTTCTGAAGCTCCTCCTTCTCAGCGGCTGTCAACTCTCTTCCGAGAGATTCCATGGCGAACGCTGGCGCTTTTTTCGGTGCTGCGGCGGTTTTCGGCGCTGCCGCCTTCTTTTCAGGCACATCTTTAGGCACCACTGGCGCTGGAGCCGGCTCTTCTCGCTTGAAGGTGGACACCTCGGGTTCGAAGTCCTCGTCGTCCCAATTGTCAGCCATAGTTGCCTAGTTCTGGAAGAATTCTTTCTTAAGAATGGAAATTTCTGAAAAATCAGCGGAAAAGGTCCTGAAGAAAGATAAAAAAGCAGCAAAAAAACTGGAAAATTGGTGATTATTGGCTATAAAATCAAAAAAAAATCTTGATTTTTCCCAGAGTTTCAGGAAAATTCTTCACACACAAGTTAAACTTCAACAATGCACAAAAAACGGATTGCCTATATCCTATCAATATTATGAAAAATAAGCGGAAAAGATCCTGAAAAATCAGAAAAAAGTAAAAAAACAGGGAAAAACCAAGAATTGATGGCTGTTGGATTAAAAAATCGTGTTTTCCCGAAATTTCCGATTAAATCGAAGTTTTAATGAGCAAAAATGGAGAAAATTCCAAAAAAATCACTTCCGGACCTAATTTCCCCATAATTCCATCGAAAATCGACTATTTAACCTCTTTAAAACCCAAAAAATTTCGAAAATTCCATTAAAAAACGTTGGCTTCAAAGATCGGTTAAAAAATCAATAAAATCCACAAAAACCTGTTCAAATAGCTTCATTTTATTGCAACACGAAATGTGAGGTGTTGCGCAATGTGTGCAAACACCGCACGCAAACTTGCGGAGTTTGTCTACCGTATCAAGAAGAAAAATAAATTTATATCGCAATTTTGGCTGAGATTTGTCTAATTTTAGAGAAATACACACCGAGAAAAATAAAGAAAAATGGCAAAAAATGAAAAAAAATCAATAGAAAAAAAGGATTATCCCGAAAATGGATCGCCAGAAGATGGGCGAATGTTCAACTGGAGAGGCGGGAGGCTTTGGGTGGAGTCATGAGTGGATCTGGGCCTAAAAAATTGATTTTGATGGATTTTTCTAGGTTTTTCGCACTCACAGTCTATTAGGTGGACTTCCAAACACATTTGGCCGGCTTGAATACGGACTGCTCCCCATTTGGCTGACCGTTTCTCCGAAAGTCGGGAATTCAGTGGGATCCTTAGAGGGCGTGGCCAGACTAGACTGTTTTCTAGGTGTACCCATTGGAGACATCGCAGCAGCGCCTGCCGGTGGGAAAGAGCTGCTTATGGGTCCGTTGAAACTGGATTTCGCAGATATTGGCGGTGTGATTTGGGAGGATTGGACGACGGGGTGGCCCTGGGTTGCCTTTCGCAGCAATTCGGATCCTCGGTCGAAGCAGGCGCGTACCAGTTGTTGGAGACCTTGATGGAGGGAATATTCGAGAAGAACTGCGCCAACGCCCTGAAAATAATGTGAATTTCCGTCTGAATTTCGGAAAAATGTCGATAAAGGAGCTATTAGACTTGGAATTTGAAGTTCTTTTGATCGTTTCCCATGAGAGCATATCTATTCTTTTATGACACCTGTAGACCCTGACTCAAGTTTCCTTTAATTTCTGGCGTCTGGCTTTTGTGACATTTTCTGATATGCCTTATATATTCCTACACATTTTTAAGAAAAATGGGTCTGTTTCTGACTATTTTACATGCATTTTCGGCAGATTTTCAGTTTTAAGCATCTTAAAACGGCTTTCTTACCGCATAAAGTGCCCAAAATCCCTCGGTTTCGAGAACTTTCTTCACACAATCAAAGAATCCCGAATATTTGACAGTAATCGAGACAGCCGACATTCCAGTGTCCATATTATCAATCAGCGTTCTAGTTCCCTGAATATACATCCGGTGCAGAATAGTCTCAAATGGATATAAAATTAGGTCAGTGAGGACCATCGACGACGTCTGAGCGAACATTTGGGGCAGGAAATCGTGATACGTGGTTTTCTCGGAAGCCGGTTTTCGATTTACATAACGGGTGGCCATTCGGAAGAACTGGTTGTAAAGCGCGGTTTGGAGCATGTAGTGACCAACTCTGCAATTTTGAAATTCGAAAATTTTGAGTTTGAAAATATAGAAAATCCTCAAAAAACAGGCCATTTTCAGATTTTTCGGGATGTTTTTATTTTAATTTTAAACAAATTTCAGACCAAAAACGACTCTGAAATGTAAATTTTCTACTTTTTATTTTTAGAAAATTTGAAAAATTAGTAAAAGGGTTATTTTCAGACTTTTGGGATATTTTTATATCATTTTTGACAAATTTTAAGCCAAAAACTCAAATTCCAAAACTCTACTATTCATTTTTGAATTTTTCATTCGTTTCCTGGTTTTAAAAATATAATGTTTGATAATTTTGGGCCAAAAATATCATTTTCGACCAAAAAATCAATTTCCGGGATTTCTGAAATATGATTTCTGACAAATTTTCAGCCAAAAAAGTAATTTTCTTACTGAAAACCAGCCGTTGGAACGGCGAGATGAATAATTGAGAATTTCCGCGAAGCGTCCCGTCCTGTCGACACAAAATAACGCATTCGATCCACACCCTTCACCAGCACATCCAGAATTTTGTTGTCCTCACCGCCGATGCCCGATTCGCTCTGGAAATTTGAAATTTGTAGGTTTTTCAAAAAATTTGAACAATTTAAGCCAAAAAATCACAAAAATCAGTGGAAAATTGAGTTTTTCCGCAAAATAGTTTTTTACTGAGGCTTAGGAATTTTTGTAGTTTGTAGTCGCTAAGCCTCAGTAAAAGCGAGACTCGCACACAGCGAGACTCGCACACAGCGAGTTTGAGTTTTCCTGAGGCTAAGGAAATCTTGTAGTTTGTAGTTTAAGCCTCAGTAAATCTAGAGGTAGGTTTACTGAGGCTTAGACTACAAACTACAGAAATTCGCAAGCCTCTGTAAAGGCTATGGTACAGTGAAGTGTTTACTGAGGCTTACAACATTTTGTAGTTTGTAGTTTAAGCCTCAGTGAACGCACGCGCTAGTTTTCCTGAGGCTTATACTACAAACTACAAAATATCCTAAGCCTCAGTGAAACTTAAAAATACCATAAGTCGGTTGGTTTTCATCCGTTTTCAATGATTTTTGGCTCAGAATTTCTGGATTTTTTATAGTTTGTAGTCCACCTATTTGAGCTAGGCACTTAACTAAGGTTCAGAGACTACAAACTACGGTGTTTCCTAAGACTCAGGAAAAACAAAAATCCACTCTAACTTGGCTCATTTTCAACCGTTTTTCGTGATTGTTAGCTCAAAATTCCTGGAATTTTCCAACTCACTCTAACAGTTTCAATAAAGGAGGAGATGTAGAAAGGTGTCATGACCACAGAGGTGACACCCTTCAACACAATATGTCTCCAATACTTTTCAGTACTTCCATTCATCACAAAGGTACGTGGCAGACCCAGTAAATCGCCCAAGACAATTTCGGTAACATTCGTGAGTCCCCAGAGGACACTGGACCCTAGAGCTCCCTTCCAAAACGTCTGAACTCCTTCTTTAGCCACAGAATTACAGATAACAGGAATCAAAGTGACAGGGGTGAGATGGAGAGATGCAGCATTCTGATGGACTTGACACTGCCGACGAATCACTGAGCACGGATGGGAAATCAGGGATTTTGTAATGACGCTGAAGGACAAAATTGAAAAAAAATAATTTCTTAGCTAAACATCGGATTTGCTTTAAAATTCATGAAAAAAGGTTAAAAATTACTCTGATAGACCTAAAAGCGCTCCAGCCAGAGGATCAGTGGTTGTCGATTTTCCAGGCGGAGGAGAGTAATTTTGTGGCTCAGAATACCCTGAAGCAGATGATGGAAGCTGGGAAAAATCTGAAAATCTAAGTTTTAAAGCTAATAATAGCCTAAAAATCACCATTTTGATACTGAAAATCGTCCATATCATTATGACTGCCCTGTGGAAATGCCGACCGATTTCGGATGAATTGAGTGGGCATTTTTGGTCTGAAGAGTGAGATTTCTTTAAAAAAAATTGAGAAAAAAGGATGAAAACAAGCAATAACTCTGAAAATTCGCCGAAAAATGCAGAAAATTGGTTGAAAAAATTGAAAAACGCCCGGAAAATGCAAACGCGCTCCATTGGACTTTCTTGAAATTCGATATTTTTTCGGCGAATTTTTCCCTTTTTAGCTTATTTTTTCGATTTTTTCGAAATTTTCAGAGATTCTAAACTGATTTTCAAGCAAAAAATTGAAATTTTAAGATTTAGAAACCTATTCAACCTCTAAAAATCCAAAGTTTTCAGGGAAAATTGAGGAGTTTAAACTTTTTCTTTTTTTCATCGTTTTTCGGGACTTTTCGAAAAATTCCCCCTGATTTTCTACTGAAAATTTGAAATTTCAACTGTTAAAAATAGTTTTTAACACTAAAAATTTGTAGTTTTCATGAAATTCTTTTTTTTTGGCTTAAACGGATTTTCAGGTCATTAAAACTTACTTTTCTTAAAATCACATTTTAAATATCAGTTTTTCAGCGATTTCAAACATTTTTAAATGCTACAAACTCGAAGTTTTCGTCTAGTATTCAATTTTCAGCACAAAAATGGTGGCAACGGGAGCAGATTTGCTGAAAGTCAACGACACGTGTCAATCGAACAGATGGTGGAAGACGAAACAGGATAAAAAGTACCTAAAAATCACCTCAAAAATCCCTAAAACTCCTAGAATTTTCAGACACTCAACCATCAAAAAAGTGAAGACTCTGAAGACGTCGTGGGAGAAGAAGATGGAGGTGAAAGCCAAAAAAGAGATGGTCAAAAGCTTCCAGGACAACATTCGAGAGCGTGCGGTTCAAGAGAGACAGGAGAGGAAGGAGAGAAAAGAGGAGCAGGAGAAGCGACGTCTGGAGAACGAGAGAAAGTCGGAAATTGTGCAGGTGAGCTAGAAATTGCCATCTTTTATTAAGATTTTGTGAAAAAAGCTGAAAATTCCAGTCATTTCGAGCTAGAAATCCCGAAAAATAGTTGAAAACTAAGAAAGTTAGAAGCTTTTCTTTGAATTTAGCACTGAAATTTGTTTTTACTGAGGCTTAGAGAATGTTGTAGTTTGTAGTCTTTGGTGTTAAGCGGAAAATGTTCAAAATTTTGATATAATTCAAAAATCCCGGAAAACAGTTGAAAACTAAGAAAATTAGAAGATTTTCTTTTTTTTTCTGAATTTCGCGGTGAAATTTGTTTACTGAGGCTTAGGAGATTTTGTAGTTTGTAGTCGCTTTTAGTAATTTTTGGCTTGAGTTTTCAGCTTTTTAATATATTATTTTTTCCAGAAAATCACCAAGATTCACAAGCTGAAAAAGACCAAGAAGCGTCAACTGCGTTCGATTCAGATGCGCGACACCACCACCGTCTCCAAATGATTCTTCGTTTTTTGCCACGTGTCTTTTTTCTTGTTTTTTTGTTGATTTATTATCCATTTGTTGTCCCAGAAAATTGTGCTTTTTTGGATGATTTTTATTGAAAAAATTGTTTTTTGAAAATTAAAAAAAAATCGAAAAATTGGGAATTATTGCAAAAAATTAGCGATTATAGCTCTTCAAACTACTCATAGTTAGGGGGTTATTAAATTTAGGGAAAAAATAAATTAATTAGGATAAAAAAAATGGAAAAATAAGTGAAAAATAAATTTTTTGGTGGGTTTTGAGATGAAAAAATAATGAAAATCTAGGCTCTCTGTAGAATAGAAAATCTGTGTAAAAAATCGGAAAAAAATCACTAGGGAATTAATTATCGTTAATTGACACCAATTATCCTCCGGCAACCGAATCGTAATTGCTTCTTCTCAATTTCTTGTGAAGCTCGAACTTCCAGACGATGCCAGAGCCGAGAATACAGATGATGATCAGAACGAAGACGGTGATCTGAAATAATTAGAAAATTTATTTTTTTTTCGAATTAAAATTCGAAAAAAGATGTTTTTTTGGCTCAAAAATTATGAAATTTTCAATTTTCGTATTCTGTAGTTTGTAGTCTCAGGTTGAAAAGCAAAAAAATCCAGAAATTTTGGTCCAAAAATCGCGAAAAACGATTGAAAACGAAGAAAATTAGAAGCATTTTCAAATTTTTAAAATTTAGCGACGAAAAATTTTACTGAGGCTTAGGAATTTTTGTAGTTTGTAGTCGCTAAGCCTCAGTAAAACTTCAAAGCGTTGTAACTCCTCTCATTTTGAGCCGTTTTTCATCATTTTTGGCTCAAATTTTCTGATTTTTTCAAAGAATTCATCAGTTTTAAAATATCCTTTTTTGTTATGTTGCAGAAAATTTCAAATCTGAAAAAAAAGAGAAAAAACTTTTGGACTCCAAAATCATGAAATTTGAAACGTTTCTTTTTTGTAGCTTGTAGTTTGTAGTCTCACGTGTTAAGCGAAAAATTCCAGACATTTTGATCAAAAAATCACGAAAAACGGCCGAAAATGAGCCGAGATACAGCGAATTGAAATTTTTACTGAGGCTTAGGAATTTTTGTAGTTTGTAGTCGCTTAGCCTCCGTAAAACGACCTGTCGCGCCTGCGCTACGTGTCAAGTGTTTACTGAGGCTTAGAGATCTTTCGTAGTTTGTAGTCTAGGCCTCAGTAAAGACTCCAATGCGCGGCAGGCACTTTACTGAGGCTAAGCGACTACAAATTACAAAACTTTCTAAGCCTCAGTAAAAGCTAAAATCCCCTGTAACTCGGCTCATTTTCAACCATTTTCAGTGATTTTTTGCTCAACATTTCTGGAATTTTCTGTAGAATTTTGTACCATAGTTGTATTTGAATCATCTGGAATTGGTGGTTGTGTTGGTTTTTGGAAAATGAACGATTTCTTAGTAGATGTTTCCTCTTTCTCTTCTTTTTCCTTCTCTTCTTCTTCTCGTTCCTCTTCCTCCTCTTCTTCCTCCTTGATTTTTTCCTCTTTTTTCGCCTCCTCAGCCGCTTTTTCACGATTTTTTGGTGATTTTCCCTTGGGTTTTTCCGCTTTTTCCTCTTCTTCCTCTTCTTCTTCGTCATCGTACTCAACTTCCACTTGCTTTGGCTTTGATTTCGAGGATTTTCTAGGTAAATGTCGATTAAAAATCAATCAATAATCAGCAATTACCCTTTAGAAGGTTTCGAAGCCTTCGACTCTGGAATTTGCTTCGATGCAAGTGCTCTACCAACAGCCGCCCGATCGCTTGTCTGAAATTGTAGTTTGTAGTCTTTGTAGCCTCTGTAGTCTATTTACCTTGAAACAAGTTTTCGTTTCCAAACTCTCCGATGTAAAAATGGCACATCCAGTTGGATCGAGTTCCTCTGGAAGTGCATCTTCTCCAGTGAACGAAGCACATCCATAGATACGGTAGGAAGACATAACACCGAGTTTGGATTTTATTGAGGCCTAGAATTCCGCTTAAGTTAGGTAGTTTAGTATGGTTTTGTAGACCTTTTCAATAGCTTTATTTTGCATTTTAATTCATTCAAAAATATTAGGTTTCCAAAAAGTTATGTGCCGTTGAACACCGCTTACCGTAAAAATCATTTTCCAGAATCAAGATAGAAATTTCTAAGTCTATTTTCAATGATTTGTGATATAGTTTTTTATTATTTTGTAGCCCAATTCAAGAGCTTCATCTTCCAAATTGATTCATTTGAAAATGTTGATTTTTCAAGAAGTTATGCGCCTTTAAAGATCACCCACAGTAGAATAAAATTCTCCAAAGGAACTATAACATTCTTTCAACTCCAGGGAATGGCTTCAAGTTTAATTATTTTTAAAAACATTCAGTATCGTTTTGTAGTCCTTCTCAAGAGCTTCATTCCACAATTTGTTTCGTTCAAAAATTGTATTTTTCCAGTATATTGTGTGCCTTTAAAGATCCTTCCCTGTAAAACAAAATTCTCCAAAAGGACTATACGATTTTTGTAACCTCAGAAATAGGCTTAAAATTTGGATATTCAAAAAAAAGTTAAATACTTTTGTAGTCCTTTTCAAGAGCTTAATTTACCATTTTAATTCACTCGGAACTATCGATTGTCAATAAAGTTATGCGTTTTTGAAAATCACTTATCATAAAACAGAATTGTACAAAAAACCTATAGGATTCTTCCAACTCCAGTAATTGGCTTCAAATGTAACTACTCAAAAATATTTTAGTATCATTTTGTAGCTCTTTTCAAGTTCTTCATTTTACATTTTGATTTATTTAACGTTTTTCATTTAAAAGCGAGGTGTACACATTTAAAGAATGCTTACCGTAAAACAAAACTGTCCAAAAGAACTATAGGATTTTTTTAACTCTAGGAATTAGTTTAAGAATTTAACAACTGTTTTTAAAATTTTACATCGTTTTGTAGCCCTTTTCAAGAGCTTCATTTTGAATTTTGATTCATCAGAAAAGCCCGATTTCTCAAAAAGTTATGCGCCTTTAAACATCACTTACCGTAAAACAGAATTCTCCAGTGCATGAGATATTCTCGGATCGAGTGGTGGTTCCCATTGTCGTCACTTCAACCAATGCATTACATTTTTCTTTTTCCGGAACACTAATCGATGGTTTTTCACTGTTACAGTAGTCCGTACCACAGATACACGACTCAACGGCCAGTAGAGATTCAGCTTCCTGGAATAGAAATGTGTTTTTTTTCGTGAATTTTAGGTCATTTTAAGAGCCTGGATATCGACTGTCAAGTTTCGGATCACTTTGAAAACTGTGGAGGATATAAAACAGACCTAGATTGAAAACTTTGCATTCACAGAATTATTTGAAAATTCCTAGTTTTTAAGATATTTTCCGATTTTGGAAAGACACCTACTTTTTAGTACAAAAGCGGAGTGCCCTTCAGAAATCGGCAAATATCTGAAAAACCAGGCAATTTCGAAAACTTCTGTGAGTGCAAAGTTTTCAATCTAGGTCTGTTTTACATCTTCCAGAATTTTCAAACTGATCGGACCAACTACAAACTACAAAAACATTGAAATTCAGACAACACAATGAAATTTGATTGAGCTTTAACTTTGCATATTTTCATCCTTTTCCAGTGATTTTCGACTCACAAATGAAAAAAATTGTAATTTTTCTAATTTTGTAGTTTTGCATTTAAAATTTTAAACGAAAAATTCCAAAAATGTTGATCCAAAAATCAGGAAAACTGGTTGAAAACTAAAAAAATTAGACGCTTTTCAATTATTTTTTGGAATTTAGTGGTGAAATTTGTTTTTCCTGAGGCTTAGGAAGTTTTGTAGTTTGTAGTATCTGGTGTAAAAGTTTAAGCGAAAAATTCCAGAAATTTTGGCGCGAAAATCCCGAAAAACGGTTGAAGACTAAGGAAACTAGAAGCTTTTCTATTTTTTCGAATTTAAAGGTGGGGGGACATGAAAAAAATAAATTTCTCGAAATTCCGTTCAAAGATGCCTCTCGAGGAGTTGAACTTGTGAAGGCGATGATTGAGGGTGCGGCGCCGCTACCGACTGAGCCACGCGGGTAAAGAGAAAGCGCACGCCCGATCGCATACATAAAGACGAGGACGACAGCTGTACGCATAGTGACATTAAGCGTTGTACACCGTCACGGTAGAATGCATACTCTAGCTACAAAAAAACTACGAAAAATCTCCTGTCCCCCCACCTTAAAGGGGGACTCCGACCAAAAATTTTTATTGCCCTAAAATGTTTCAAAAAATATGTATTTTCCGAATATTATTGCGAAAAAATTCAAAAAAATCTTAAATCCCCGAAAAACGGCGTTGAAAAATAAGGATTTGAATTCCCGCGCAGTGAGAAACCTAGGCCACGGCATCATAGCGCCTTTCTTACATGGAAATTTTTCCGGATTTTTGCGGTGTTCATGTACGGCAGGTTGAAAATGTAAAAAACCACTGTCGGCCACTTGAAAAAACGGTTGTCAGGCGCTGTGGCCTAGGTTTCTCACTGCGCGGGAATTCAAATCCTCGTCCCTCCTAGCAAGTTTTTTTGAAAATTTTTCGCTTTTAACGGCATTTTTCGGGGATTTCGTATTTTTTTCGAATTTTTTCGCTATAATATTGGGAAAATAGACAATTGTTCAAACATTTTAATGCAATAAAAATTTTTGGTCGGAGTCCCCCTTTAACGATAAAGTTTTTTTTTACCGAGGCTTAGGAAATTTTGTAGTTTGTAGTCACTTAGCCTCAGGAAAACATAAGCGTGCGCATGGAAGTCTTTACTGCGGCTTGAGATTTTTGTAGTTTGTAGTTGCTTAGCCTCAGTAAAAAGCTTCTATGCGCGCGCTCGGCGGCGACTACAAACTACAAAAATTCCTAAGCCTCAGTAAAACTTAAATCCCCTGTAACTCGGCTCATTTTTAATCGTTTTTCGTGATTTTATCTCAAAATTTCTTTAATTTTCTGTGTAATTTCAAACTAATATCAAACCTTTGCCACATGATGCATTGCTCCAGTAATGGGCGGCGCCATACACGATCCAATTGCTCTTCTCTCAATCAATGGCACTGATGCATTTGTGCATCCTTGTTCGACTTGTTTCGTTTTGTGATTTTTCACAAAAGTACACAGCTCTCCGATGCACGTTTTGTCGTTACGACAATGCGCTCCATTGCACACACATTGGACCTGAAAAAATGCGCTCTATAGAGAATTTTTTTTGGTTTTTTTTTTGACTAATTTACATTTAAAAATTTGATAAAAATTCAAAAAACAAAAAACAAAAAAAGTTGCCACTGGTGGGATTCGAACCCGGAACCCCTAGATTCAAATCAAAAATCCCACTAGGCCATGTGCACACTTTTTTGAAAAAACCGATTTTCTGGGTCAAAATATGATTTTAAAATGGTTTTTGGGCTCAAAAGTTGGTTTTAAAAACGTTTTTAGGCTTAAAATTGCGCCTAATTCTTATTGGAGCGCATTTTCAAAGATCCTTACTAATTCCACATCTTCTCTCTCCACTTTTCGAATGGTTTTTCTCGAATTACAGAGGTCTTTTCCGTTACAGAAGCACGTGAATGGTTCATCTGAATCCTCGGCAAATTCACAGTGGTCCCTGACGTCCTTGGCTAGCATGGACCCTTTGGCGCATCCCTGGAATTGGAAATTTTCAAATTCTTCAGAAAAAATTCCAAAAAAAAAAGTTTTTTCTTGAAACTTTTTTCAGATTAGAATCAAAACTAGAATAGATAATTACTGTCAATTTCATCATTAAAGTTCTACATTTAAGCTAATTTTAAAGGAATTGAAAATTTTAAAAAATTAAAAAATTCTTACCTTAACAATTTCCGGCTCTCCCCATCTAGCTGACCCCCATCTTGGCGCGTACTGTGATATCATACAGTAATCCCCTTCACAAAAGCTCCCCATACAATCCATACCAACACAATCGAAACATTTCACTGCTTCCGAGATTTGGATCTGCAAGATTTTTTTGAACTTTTTGATACCGTAAAACCTAACGTTCAACTTTGAGCCAATTTATCTCGATTCCTGTGTAAGATATCAAAAAGTGGTCAACTGATAAATTGTTTATCATAATATCACAAACATTTTATCAGTTGACACATTTTTGATATCTATTACAGGAATCGAGATAATTGAGCTTAAAGTTGACAGTGTGGAGACCCTCCTATTGCAGGTTTTACAGTAAGTTAAAACACTTGGGCATTCAGAAGTTCTGAGAATTTCAGAAGGTTTGAAAATTAAGAATACTAGGAAGTTTTGAAAACCTCAAAATACAAAAACCCGTATTACCTGAGCAATAAAGATGAGCAATACCAATTTCAGGTTTAATCGCCATTTGGTCTTGGGCATGTTTTCAACTTGTTTCTGAAAATTTTCAATTTCAACAAAAAAAAATGTTTTCTAAAAATTTTCAGATTTCGTCGAGAGGATACGGTACATATAAAAAAAAACAAAATCAGAGGAAACGAAGCGTGATTCTGGGTCATGTGCTGACACCTGAAAAGCAAAAATTTGTTTTTCGGTTTTTGATAAATTATGATTTCAGATTGTATTCATACACTTTTTGAAACAGAAGTTATGAAAAATAAAATTGAAATTTGATTATAAACTTATTGAGAAATTATTGTCGGAATAAAAAAAGTGAGACTCGGTGTTTGCGTACTTTGATTCCCGCCTCCCCCCACCGACGCTCCGCCCATCGCTTTGCAAGTGCGGCGTGGTGTTTTAGCGCCACTTGGGAGATCATCGGAT
>NC_013489.2:14412966-14415238 GCF_000004555.2 Caenorhabditis briggsae | reverse complement strand
TAAATGTAGAACTTTAATGATGAAATTGACAGTAATTATCTATTCTAGTTTTGATTCTAATCTGAAAAAAGTTTCAAGAAAAAACTTTTTTTTTTGGAATTTTTTCTGAAGAATTTGAAAATTTCCAATTCCAGGGATGCGCCAAAGGGTCCATGCTAGCCAAGGACGTCAGGGACCACTGTGAATTTGCCGAGGATTCAGATGAACCATTCACGTGCTTCTGTAACGGAAAAGACCTCTGTAATTCGAGAAAAACCATTCGAAAAGTGGAGAGAGAAGATGTGGAATTAGTAAGGATCTTTGAAAATGCGCTCCAATAAGAATTAGGCGCAATTTTAAGCCTAAAAACGTTTTTAAAACCAACTTTTGAGCCCAAAAACCATTTTAAATTCCGACAATAGAGGGTTTTAAAGAAAAATAAATTATAGAGGTCTTATTAGAACGTTCAACTTTTTGAAGTTTCAGCAAAAATTGAAAATCCTGAAAAAGCGCTTTAAACTTTTTCGATTTTTCTGGAAATTACAGAATATACTAAGCAAACCTAGAGCTTCATTTTTGTAGTTAACAAGTTTTTCTGAAAATTAGGTCCTGAGGAGATATGCCACGTGGAAGAGCGCGCTCTGTTTGGCGCCTGCTCTCTAGGGTGGGCGCGCCTCAAGGTATGCCCTATTCCACGTGGCGTATCTCCTCAGGATCGGATTTTTCAAAAAAGTTGTCAACTACAAAAATGAAGCTCTAGTTTTGTTTAGTATAATCTGAAAATTTCAAACAAATTGAATAATTTTGAGCTAAATTTTTAGATGCTTAAAGTTTTCCGGTTTTTTGACAGAATATGAATTTTCGTAGTTTTTGAAAATTCTAAATTCCAATCTCTATGAATTTTATAGTTAGACACATTATATATCAAATTGAAGATTATTGAAATACCTTTTTTTTACAATTTGAATTTCAAAAGAATGTTGAATTTCAAAAAAGTTATAATTGTTCAAAGCAAAAAAGTCCAGACCCTCCTAACTCGGCTGGTTACCAACCGATTTTTCTGATTTTTGGCTAGAAACGTAGGAGGCAAGTGAAATGGAAATTTAATTCATCTTTAATTTCAAAAATCTTGGTAAAATCTGTTTTCAGAAAGGTCAAAAATTGCATTAAAAATAAGAAAAAGGAAAAAAAATCAAATAAAATCACATTAGCACATTCCATGTCGCATATCTCCCCAGGACTTGATTTTCCGAAAAAGTTGTCAACTACAAAAATGAAGCTCTAGTCTTGTTTAGTATCTTCTAAAATTTTCAGACCATTAGCTAGATTTTGACGAATTTCGCAAAACTTGTTCCGGAAAGGTTTAATCAAATAGGAGCCACCTCAACTTTGAGCTCATATATCTCAGTTCCTGGGAAAGATATCAAAAATGTATCAACTGATAAAATATTTCTGATATTATGATAAACATTTTATTAGTTAAAACTTTTAAAATATCTTTTACAGGAATCGAGATAATCGAGCTCAAAGTTAATTGCTTGGCAAGGGCCTCTATTAGAGGAAATACGGTAATATTAGTTCATCTCAAATTTCAAATGACTATAACTTTTGAAATTTTTGACCAATTTTTGGGAAATTTATGCCAAGTTGTAGGAATTTTCCAGTACTTTTTAAAAATATATTTGTTATTCATTTTAATAAAAAACTAAGAAAGTTACAGCTTCTCCAATAGATGACCAAAACGGTGGATGTTATGAATTTATTTCGAAAAACTTATTTATCTGGGTTTCTGCGAAAGATATCAAAAAGTTGTTAACTGATAAATTGTTTATCATAATATCACCTACATTTTATCAGTCGACTACTTTTTGATATCTAGAATAGAAATCGAGATAATTGAGCTCAAAGTTAATTGTTGGTATACTTGACCTAGTTTTTCAAATTAGCAATGCCAGAAAATGATCCCTAGAGCCTACATCCTAAAAAATAACAAATTTGCAGGTGCAGTCTAGAATCTCTCCAGGGACAACGAATCCTTTAATGAGTAGGTGACGTATGGAGTAAAAGAAAAAAGAAAACTTTCTCATAAAAAATGTGTATAGCTCTTTCTCTTGGAGGAAAAGAGAAGAGGCAAAAAGCAATGGGGCGACGTCGTCAGAAGAAGAAGGCGTCCTCCTATGCACACATACATCGATTCTAAAGGGAGTAGAAGGAGGAGGAGGAGAAGGAGCCGCGCGGGGCAAAAAAGTGTGCTCCGTGGAGCCCAAGAGAGAAGAGAGCGAGAGAGAGAGAG
>NC_013489.2:14407430-14412799 GCF_000004555.2 Caenorhabditis briggsae | reverse complement strand
GTGGAGCCCAAGAGAGAAGAGAGCGAGAGAGAGAGAGAGGGGGGGGGGGGGGGGTATGTACTGAGGGAGCTGTAAAAGGCGTGCTGAGGGACGACGCACTTCTTCGGGGGGCTCCCCGTTTGCTTCTTCTTTTTCTCCTTTTTTCCTCCCCCCAACCAACACACCGATTATGGAAAAACGAGAAAAGTGGAGGGGGAAGGAAGACTATAGGGTTTCATCATCCAGAGCACGACGAGGTTTTTCGGGGGCCCGTCATCTTTTATATATTGACTACTACTCAACACTAGTTTCTACGGGGGATTTAGATTCGTCCAGGGACAGATGTCCATCTCTAGGAAGCCCCTGGAAAGATGGATCATTGCTAATTTCATCTAGGACAGGATTCGGGATCTAGGGAATCTCTGAAATTCTAAGATTCTACCGTGAACCCTGTATCAAAAGGGCTCCTCTAAAAGAAGGTCCCCCTTAAAAATTTGCTGTATGAGATTGAAAATTTCTAGTAGAATAGTCCCTGTAATTGAAGGACCCCAAGTGCCCTCCGGAAGTATATTGGAACAACAGAAAGACCGGTCTTTCTACTACCGGTTTCGTTATTTTTGGTAATACCTTTTTAACCTGTCGGTTTACACCCCTTCGGGGCTGAACCTCCTGGCCTCCGGTTACAGTACACGTGATCTTAAGGTAAAAATGGCGTACACGTGTCCTCCACTTTCCCCTTACTGCCCATCACCCTGTACTGTGATGAAATCAATGAACGTCTCCAGACAACTTCAAAATCAAAATTTCGAAAAACCAAAACTTCCGGCATCAACACATTTCTGATCTATCTGTCCAGGGTTCAGCTTGATCGGTTAACTTTGAATGAGTGCTAAGGTGCGCTACATACATACGCACATACAGAATCTGGTGAATGTTATTAGTAATGATTAGCGAAATTTTGAAAATTCGTGAAATCCAAAATCAGGAATTCCGCTCGGATGAAACTCAAAGAAACTCTAGCGAGACACTAGGGAGTTCTAGCAAAAGGGTCAGAAATTGGGAAAAACGTTTTTGAAGCCAAAAGGAACTGCGGGGAGGGAAGAACTAGACAAAGTGGAAACTTATGTTTCAAAAGGAACAAGGATTTTGGAGCGATTGTCTCTTTGAAGAGAGCGGTTCTTAAAAGATGAAAAACTTTGATAATAAAATTCATATTCTAGAGATTAACATTGACGTTCAGAGTACCGTGAACACTCTAATAGACAATCCACTTTGAGAGTATATATATATATATATATATATATATAAATATCTCACTTGTTTTGAAAGATATCAAAAAGATGTCAACTGATAAAATGTTTATCAGCGTTGTATTAGAGTGTTTGCGCTATATGGAGCTTCATTGAACTACAAAAAATCCAGACAATTTACATTCTAGAAAATCCTGAACTTTTAAATTATCATAAAATTTGTTCTTTTGGTATGAAAATGAAAATTTAAGCTTGAAAATTAGAAATGCTATGGGGAAAAATATAGAAAAATCAATGAAATCCGTAAATCCAGGAATACAAATCCTAAAAAAAAAGAAGAAGAACAAGTAGAAGACGTGGGGATAATTGTCGTGTGTTTCGGAAAGCGATTAGGAGGGAAAAAAGAGGAAGAAGAAAAACTTTTTTGTATAAATTTGCTTAAATGAATAATTTTGTTATCTTCTATTCTTTTTAGAAACTAATCTTACATGTTTTAGTATTTTTGATTTTTGATGTCAAATGTGTTTTGAACCAAAAAATTCAATTTCCAAATTCTCAATTTTGAATAAAAAGAAGAAAAATGTAATATTTTTTTTAGGGAAAAAGAAGAAGAATGGCTTGACACTTGAAAAAATTGTGATTTCTTAGAATTTTGAGATTTTTTGGGAAATTGCAATTTTCGAAATTTTGGGGGTTTCAGATTTAAGATTTACCAGACTTTTTGAATTTTACAGAATCAAAATTTTTCAAAGTTCCAGATTTTCAGAACAAAACAATGAATTTATTTTTTGGTAAATTGAGATGCCGTAAACACTCTAATAGAACGTCATCCAATTCGTCAAATTTGAGCCTATGTATCTCATTTTCTGTGAGAGATATCAAAATGTGGTCAACTGATAAGATGTTGCTGATATTATGATAAACATTTTATTAGTTGACAACTTTTTGATATCTTTCAAAAGAAATAAGATATTTAGGCTCAAAGTAATCGGACCTCCCGAGTGGAAGAGGTAAAGAGGGAGAGGGGGGCTGTCCCTTTAAGCGTATATATCTCACTTTTTTTGAAAGATATCAAAATGTGGTCAACTGATAAAATGTAGCTGATATCATCATAAATATTTTATCAGTTGACAACTTTTTGATATCTCTCACAAAAAATGAGAGAAATGGGCTCCACTTTGACGACTCGGGTGGCGTTCTATTAGAGTGTTTACGATATCTCAAATTCTGTGATTTACTGATTTTTTTTTGGAATTAATTTTTCAGAACTTTCTAGAAAAAATGAAAATGCAAAATCCTACAAAATGACTCATTTTTGGCACCTGTTTCTCTGGAAAAAGAAAAGAAAAAAAGGAAAAAAGGGGAAAAATCCAAAAAGCCGGAAATTAGAAAATCCGGATTTGCAGGTGTGGTGGGATGAAAAAAAAACATGATATCAACTATTTTGGAATAATTTTTGTAGTTTGTAGTCAGTGAAAAAAATTTCAGAAGCTCAAAAACTCAAAAAAATATTTTTTTCAAATAAATTTCAATATTCCGAATCTTCTGAAAATTCCAAAAATTGTAGAAAACTAGGAATTTAAGAAACTGAAAAACTGGAGAGTTCAAATTTTAAGAATTCAAAAAATTTTAATTTAAAACTTTTTTTTGAAGAATTTTCATAAAGAAAATTTCCATAAATCCAAAAAAATGTATTCCTGTCATTATTTTGTTTTTCTGATTCATATATTTTTTATCCAAAAAAACATATAACTAGGGGGATAAAAAATGAGTAGGCCGAGCAAAAAAAAGTCGTGGGCAAAAAAAGAAAAAATAATTGAAAACAAACATAAAGAAGTGTAAAAAACCAAAAAAATATGAGAAAAAATAGGTTTTTTGTTTCTTTTTTTCCAAAATAGGCTGGGAAGAAATAGAGGGAATTTCGTAAAATTTTTGAAAAAAATCAGAATTTCGGGTTTTCTAAAACTTTTTAAAGTTTTTGATTACAAAATTCGAATTTCTCATCAAAAACTACTCTGGAAAACTTTTTTTGCGTCTCTAACTCTCAATTTTGAGTTTTCGGGTTACTGTAGCATCGATTCTGTTCTAGGTCATGACCTAATTTTTTTTGGGTCATGACCTAGTTTTTTCTAAGTCACGACCTACTTTTTTCTAGGATTTTTTTCAAGGTCATGACCTAATTTTTTTAGGTCATGACCTGATTTTTTAATATTTCCAAATTTGAAAAAAAAAGAAAAAAAAAGAATTTATTCAAAAAAAGAATAAATTGATCAAAAAATATTTAGTCCTCCTTGACTGGTGCCTCATCGATAGTCGCTTCGAATTCAGTGAAAGCTCTGGAATAAAAATGTTTTCAAAAAAAAAAAATTTTTCGAAATTAATTGACATTTTAGAGATATTTCAATACGAAATTCGATTTTCCCGCGTATTTCCCCCTGAAAACCTCTTTTTTTGGCACTTTTGTGCACTTTGTCGTACGGTTCGGTGTTTTGCTTAAGGTATGTGCACAGAATCCAGGCTACAGTAACCCAAAAACCGAAAATTGAGAGTTACAGACGCAGAAAAAGGCTATCTAGGGAAGTTTTTGACGGGAAATTTGAATTTTGTGTTTAAAAGCTTTGAAAAGTTGTAGAAAATCCTAAAATTTTGATTTTTTTGGGAAAACATTTGAAGTTTTAGTTTTTGTAATTCTAGGCTATCACCAGCTTTACCTCTTGATTTCCAGCCGTAGGTCTTCATCTACATCGTAGTATCCTCTGGAAAAATCATTTTCCAAATAATAAAATTCCAAAAAAAAATGTTTTTCAAATTTTATTTTTCCTTAATTTTTCAAATTTACCTATATCTTCCAGTAAAAAACGAAAACAATTTAATCGATAAAAATGCTCCAATTGTGTACAAAATGACTGGAATTATCTGAAAAAGGTTTGAAAGCTCCTGAAGTGTTGGCTCTTCTGAAGACGAGAATTCTTGAATGGAGATTCTGGAAAATTTTTGTAGTTTGTAGTCTGAAAATTCAAAAATTTACATGAATCTAGCAATGGTTACACATAGAATAAGGACCACACGACATGCAAAAAAGATTATCGCTGGGGGAGAATCCTGGAAAATCAAAATTTTGAAATTTTGAATTTTTTATTCAATTTTTGTCGAGTTTCAGCAATTTTCTGAAAAAATTAGTTTTGTTTCAAACATTTGAAAAATCCAAAATTTCGAAAAAAAAAAGTTTTTTTTCGAAACTTCATTTTTTTCGAAAAATCAATAATTTAAAAAAAAAAACTAAAAATTACAAAAATTGCGAAAAACCCCGAAACCATCGAAACCAATGAAATCCCATGAAAAATCGCCCAAATCTGATCGGGAACGTCTCGATACTGCAAAAAATTCAAATTTCTCGGCTCAGCAAGTTTGCTCCAATGCGAAAAACCTACAAAAATCACGAAAAGCTCGAAGAACAGCGAGAATAGTTGTAAAGTCATGTCTAGAATCTGAAATTTTGGGAATTAATTTTTAATTGGTCAATTACGCTTACCATAAAAATAGCAAACGCAATTATAATGTGTGAGCAACAGAATACCGTATAATAGATGCTATTTGGGGAGCCAAGCTCTATCAAATAGCGCATTTTTATTTTAGAAAATAATTTGTTTTTAAAGTTTACAAAAAAATTACAGCCAATTTTTCAAAAAAAATTTCAGGAAAATTCCTATTTTGAAATACACGTAAGATCGGACAAGAAAATGGGTGAAATTGTGAGAAAAATGCGATAAAAGGTGCAAATGCGCTCTAATGAACTATTTTTTTCAAACAATTTATTATCATTAGAGCACGGATTGAAAAAAAGTTGATCAATCAATTACTTTTTTGCTCCATAATTATTATCCGATAAAATTTGTCGTGTTAAATTATTGATGTGCCGGAAGCGATCTGGTCCCAAGTGGATCCCTCCGTACCAGCGGGTGACGACGACCTGAAAAAAATTTACTGAGGCTTAGCATACTACAAACTACAAAATTTTCCAGAAATTTTGCTGAAAATTGAGCTAAAAATCACTGAAAACGGTTGAGAATGAGCCGAGTTTCAGTATATTTTATTTTTCCTGAGGCTTGGAAAGTTTTTGTAGTTTGTAGTCTCTTAGCC
>NC_013489.2:14403528-14406926 GCF_000004555.2 Caenorhabditis briggsae | reverse complement strand
CGACGGCCAGTAGACCGGCAGATCTGATATCATCGCCACTGTGGTGGAATTCGAATTCCACAAGAGCCGAAAAGCAATTCGAAAAAAATCTACAAAAATTCCTAAGCCTCAGGAAAACTATAGAATTGAAAAACGCTTCTAATTTTGTCAATTTTCTACCGATATTTGAGATTTTTAGCTCAAAAAGTCTCAAAATTTTTGTAGATTTTTTTCGAATTGCTTTTCGGCTCTTTTTTCTCAATTTCCAGACAATTTTCAGCCTTTTTTGCCGGATTTGAGCCCTTCTGTGCAAAATGTCGTATAGTTCGATGTGTTGTCCGCATTATTGCGTACAGTGTACATTTGCCAGAAATTTTCTATTTTTCGCATTTTTTCAGGTTTTTCAGCGATTTTTTCGCGTTTTCTGTCGATTTTTCAGCGAAAAAAATTTCTAGACTACAAACTATGAAATATCGCTCCTAATTTTGTTCATTTCCCATCGTTTTCAATGATTTTGGGGTCAAAATTTCTCAAATTTTTCAAAGAAATATTTTTAAAAAACTGCAAAATCTCCTACCATAACATTATTGGCTTTCATTCGATCCATTAATTCGAGCATTTTTGAGCTTGCACCGTGCTCTCCATCATCCTCACAATCGTGATGATGAATCGATTTTCCATTGTTTTCAGTTGTAAATCTGTACGCCAAAATGTTATGTGTAGCTCTACAAATTTTAGAATTCGATTTCAGAATTCTCATGACTCGATCAACCTGGAAAATTGGAAAAATTTTAGAAAAAAAAATTAAAAATTGTCAAAAAAATTGTTTTTTTTCAATTTTTTAAAATTTGTAGTTTGTAGTCTAAATTACCTCTTCCTTGCTTCTCACAACTGCCATATGTGCCTGAAATGCACTTTTCCGGTCTGTGAAGACCTCTCCATGCTGGATATTCATGTCATCCACCTCCTCTTCCACTGAAACCCTTGCCACGTCATCAGCAACGTCTTCAGCGACTTTTGGCTTGTTTTGAGGGAGATCCTGGAAGAAATTGAGCAATTTCCAGCTTTTCAAATATCAGAAAATCGAAAGTTGTGAAAATTACCTGAACAAAGTCCTGAATGGCTGAAATCCAGTTGAAAATCACTGGAAATCCCATATTTTCAACGTAGATTTCGTTCAGGTTGTTGTGAATCATTTCTTTTTGGTCCCTGGATAGATATGGACCCGATAGGACGAACGTTGGAGGAGATCTGGAAAAAAATTATTTTTGAAAAATTTTGAAAAAAGGTTTTTTTTGAAAACAATTTTTCAGATGTTTAAAATGCCTTACATTGATGGATAATCGTCTGGAAGCAGGATATCTATGCTAATATTTTTTTGAAATCGAAAAATCAATTGCTTCTCTGAAGAATCCTCTAGGAGATCCGGAAAAATCGCGGCTAGTGACTCGATTTCAGTTAGCCTCTGCTCCTGATCGCTCATTTTCTTGTTTCCGAAATTTTTAAAATCAAAAATGATGAAAATTGACTGAAAAATGCTAAAAATTGAATCCTAGACATGCAATTCTACTAAAAAATCTATGGTTTCTCATTAGAGCGCACTTGCTGCACACTGACGTCATTCGAGAGTTTTTTCGGCGGTTTTTCATGATTTTTTCCAGTTTTTTAGAGATTTTCATCAGTACAAAACAGTGAAATTCAGATTAATATGAAAAAAGTATTTTTATCGTTAAATAATTTTTTTTTCGCTGAAAATTTTCAAAAAAAAATTTTTACTTTCAAAAATTTGCAGATCTCGCTCCACTATGAATAATTTATCGGTGAATGGAGGAGGAAATCAGCTATTCGCAAAGCCCACAATTGGACGGTCCGAATATGGCCGGGTGAAAGTGGCGTTGGCACCAGGAAAAGGGCTTATGGACTGGTTGAGGCTTACAACCAATAAAGTGAGGGATTTCTGGAATTTTTGAGTGCTTTTATTGTTTTTATCGTGTCAGAAATGATAGAAATTGTCGAAACTGTTGAAAAAATCGAGAAAAACGAGCTATCTTGGACAATTTCGAGATTTTTATATTTTTACTGGGGCTAGACTACAAACTACAAAAATCCTAAGTCTCAGTAAAACTTCAACTAGCTTTGAATAGGCTTATGTTCAATGATTTTCAATTATTTTTAGCTCATTTTTTTAATGATTTCTAACTGGAATCCCGACGAAGCTCGCTGAGGTGTAGACTACAAACTGCAAAAGGTCTTAAGCCTCAGTAAAAAATTTTCTTTCTTAATTTTTCTGCATTTTTCTTCAATTTTCCTATTCTCTCTGCCGTTTTTTCATCAAAATAATTGCAATTTCCCCCCAGTTTTCCGGTGTCATTTTTCTCATGCTCTCCGCTTCTTTTTCTCCTTTTTTTTCTCTTTTTCTCTGCGTCTCTCTTCTTCCAAAATCTCTCGTCTTCTTCTTCTTCTGAATCACCCAAAAGCCCACTTCTATTTTTAAAAAATAGTAAAATGTGCACTAAACTAGCCAAATTTTTCCAGAAAGTGAGCCAAAATTTTTCTGCCACGTGGCATTTTTTGAGACAAAATTCGAATTTTCAGCATCTGGCGAAACGGGTCACTGGCGGTGTAGATCATGTGGAATTGATGAAACATGATAAAGAAGACGATTGTTGGGTTCATTTATTTGGGAGGGTGAGTGAATTCTGGCTGAAATTTGAGCAAAAAATCTGAAAATTTCGGAAAATTTGGCCTAAAAATCTGGATTCTAGGGATATTACAATGTCTGAAAATTCAGAAAAATTGGTTTAAAAAAATGCTGAAAATTTCCAATAAAAATCAAAATTTTCAAATTCCCGCCGAATAATTTCATTCAAAAATGCCCAAATTCAGGTCTACGACGTCACCAAGTACTTGGAATTCCATCCGGGTGGAATTCCAGAATTGCTACGTGGCGCCGGTCGAGATGCGACACCACTATTCAATCAATATCATGCATGGGTCAATTATGAGAGTTTCCTGAAGGCGTGTCTTGTTGGTCCATTCATTGGAGACTTGACGAAATGTAAGGATTTCAGAGGAATTTTAAAAACTGCAAGAAAAATTGAGAAAAATGAGCTGAAAATCATTGAAAATGGTTGAAAATAAACCTATTTACATCGATTTGAAGTTTTACTGAGGTTTAGGATGTTTTGTAGTTTGTAGTCTTGAAAAAAAATTGAAAATTTCGAGGAAAATTAGCGATTTTTTTCGCGAATTTTCGAGAGACGAAATTAATTTTTCCTCCAATTTTTTGCAAAATTTTTAGACCTTTTCAAGGTTTTCAGCTGTTTTTGACGATTTTTTTTTCGATTTTTCCGATTTTTTCGTCTGAAATTTGACGGGATGGACAGAAGATTACTGTAGATTACTGTAGTTTCTTTGCC
>NC_013489.2:14400907-14402705 GCF_000004555.2 Caenorhabditis briggsae | reverse complement strand
AGTGAGCGCAACGCAATTAATGTGAGTTAGCTCACTCATTAGGCACCCCAGGCTTTACACTTTATGCTTCCGGCTCGTATGTCGGATGCAGCTGAAAAACCTAAAAAGGTCTACAAATTTTGCAAGAAATCGGTGAAAAAATCAATTTTGACTCTCGAAAATTCTCGAAAAAATATATTTCATTTTTTTTGTGTTCAAAATCGCGTTTTTCCAAGACTACAAACTACAAAAAATTAGAAATTTCGAAATTTTTTACCGCTTTTTCGAATAATTTTTGATTAATTTTAAGGTTTTTGCTATAAAAAATAGAAAATATTTGATTTTGTAGAAAAAACGACAAAAAATGAGCCATTTTGAAGAATTTTAAACTCTTTTACTGAGGCTAAATGACTACAAACTACAAGAATTCCTAAGCCTCAGTAAATCTTTAAATCGTTGTGAATAAGCCCATTTTCAACCGTTTTCAATGATTTTTGGCTTATTTTTCTTAGTTTTTCTTGCAACTTTTGACGAAAAACTTGAAAATTTCAAATTTGAACAAATTTTCAAAAAAAAAATTTGTTTCAGTACCACCTCCACTGCCGCCTACAACATCAGAAGACACAAATAAACTAGGTCTTCCGCCTTCTGCCACCTCCCTTTTCTCCACAGATCCCTCTGAAAATGGATTCGGATCCCGTCTGGAATTTTTAGAAAATGGAATTTCCATCGAACACGACGATTGGACAGGCCTAACTGAACAGAATGTAGTCGTCAGCTTGCTAACGACTTCTGTGAAGACGTCAATTAATACACGTGGCGAGGAGTCTTCTGAAGAGCGTGCACGTCTTCGAATTCTGATTCACCACTTTTGGAAGCCAGCGATGGAATTTGAATTTGAGGCAAATTCCGAGCTTTTGGGCCAAACATTTGACCTAAAAATTGAGAAAAATCGAGTGGAATTGCAATTTCCCGGCTTTCAAAATTCGAAAATTCGAGAAATTTTGAGCCGGGAAAAGTGTAAAATCCAGCGAAGACCTGGTGTTTCCTACCACGCCTTCAGAATCACCAACGTCTTCCGTCTGAATCACGACACGATGGTTTTTAGCCTGGAGGCTCCGGAACACACGATTTATCGCATTCCAATGGGACATCATGTGTCGGTGAAGGTCAGGAAAGGAAGTGAGTGAAAATTTTTTGAAATTTTTGTGTAAAAAATGGAAAAATTGGGAAGTTTTTGCTTTCAAAGACATTCTATCTGAAATTGGCAAGAAAATGAGCCGAATATCATTAAAAACGGATGAAAATGAGCCTATTAACAGCGATTTTAAGTTTTACTGAGGCTTAGGATTTTTTATAGTTTGTAGTCTATTAGCCCTAGGAAAAGAGTTAAAAATTCTTCAAAATGGCTCATTTTTCGTCGTTTTTTTCTCATAAAAATCTAATAATGTATAAAATTAACAAAAAAACACGGTAAAAAAGCTCAAAATTCCGAAAAAAATTTCACTGAGGCTTAGGGTTTTTTTGTAGTTTGTAGCCACTTATCCTCAATAAAAAAGCTCGTTCTTTCTCAAAATTGATTTTTGTAGTTTGTAGTCTTGGAAAAACGCGATTTTAAAGACAGAAAATTGAAATTTTCGAGAAAAATTCGCCAATTTTTTTCGAGAATTTTTGAAAACAGAATTGATTTTTACTTGGATTTTTTGCAAAATTTTTAGACCTTTTTAGCTTTTTTAGCTATTTTTGACGATTCTTTTTCGATTTTTCCGAATTTTTTTGCCTGAAATTTCATGGAGCGGTGTTCTTGGACGGAAGATTA
>NC_013489.2:14392975-14400494 GCF_000004555.2 Caenorhabditis briggsae | reverse complement strand
CAGTTTGATTCTGTCCGCGTTCTGTTCTGGTACGTGTGCGAAAAAAGGACTGTTCTGAATTGAATCTGTTCGATTTTAGGTCTGTTCGATTTTGAAAACGTTCGAATTCGTCGTACCCCCCCCCCCCCCCCAAATTTCAGACAAGAAAATTCGGAAAAATCGAAAAATAATTTTTAAAAATAGCTGAAAATCCTAAAAAGGTCTACAATTTTTGCGGGAAATCGGAGAAAAAATCAATTTTGACTTTCGAAAATTTGCGAAAAAAATCGAATTTTTCTTTTTTTTTGTGTTAAAATCCCGTTTTTGCAAGACTACAAACTACAAAAATTCTTCAAAGCCTCAGAAACCCAAAAAAAGAGAGAAGATTTTTGAAATTTTGAAAAAAAACTTTTACTGAGGCTTAGAACCTTTTTTGTAGTTTGCAGTCTAAGTGAATTATTGAAAAATTGAATTTTGCAGCCAAAAATTATTTTTCTTCCAGACGCTGTCCTATATCGTCCGTATACACCAATCGCATCTTCAAACCCACGTCATCTGGATTTGATGATAAAAATCTACCCAGATGGAATCTGCACGCCTTCTCTGGAGAATCTGAAAATCGGCGATGAGCTGGAAATCAGTGATCCGATTGGGGAGAAAGACTTCACTGGATGGGTTGAGAATTCGCAACAATTGATTTTATTGGCTGCTGGAAGTGGTCTAACGCCGATGATTAATATTCTGGAGAGACGGATTCAGAAGACGTCGGGAGGAGATTCAGAAGTCTATCTTTTGATGTTCAATAAGACGGAAGAGGATATTCAGACGACGTCACCAGAAGAAGACGTGAAAAATCTGTGGAAACTTGGGGATTATTGGAAAGAGAACGAGGGAAATCAAAAAATTGTGGTTGGTTGGGTTTTTTTTTTGAAAAATTCAGAAAATTCAACATTTAAGTTTTTGAACAATTTTTTTGGATTTCTTGTAAGATTTAAACAGAGACTACAAATACTACAAACTACAAAAAATTTGACAAGTTTTGAGCCAAAAATGAGGTTTCTACAATGGTTTTGAGCCAAGTTATGAGAGAAAATTATTTTTACTGAGGCTTATAAATTTTGTAGTTTGTAGTCTCTTTTAAAAATCTCAAAATTTCCACATTTTCAGCTCCGAAACATTCTCTCCGCGCCGAAAACCGAAGAATCTGAGCATCAACTGCACGGACGAGTCTCTGGCGATCTCCTTCAATCGATAATTGCCACGTCATCAGGAGCGCGAAGAGCGTTCATTTGTGGACCCGATGGATTCATTATGGCTGCTAAAAAGTGAGTTTTTACTGAGGCTTAGAGATTTCTGTAGTTTGTAGTCTTTCAATACAGCGAAAAACGAGCAAAAACGGTTGAAAATGAGCCGAGATAAAGCTTTTTAAAGTTTCACTGAGGCTTAGGTTTTTTGTAGTTTGTAGTCTAAGCTTCAGTGAAAATCACATTGAAGGTTTACTGTTGCTTTAAGTTTCGTAGTTTGTAGTCATTAAGCTACAGTAAAGTCAATAAGCATATGTGTTTCTCTGAAGCTGACTACAAACTACAAAATTCTCTAAGCCTCAGTAAAACGCGTTTTCAGTGATTTTTGGCTCAAATTTCTTCAAATTTTCAAAGAAAAATAATAATTTGAAATTTTTACGGAGGCCTAGAGATTTCTCTAGTTTGTAGTCTCTCAATACTGCGAAAAACGAGTAAAAACGGTTTAAAATGAGCCGGTGTAAAGCGAGTTTTTAGTTTTACTGAGGCTAAAGCCGTGTATTTTGTAGTCATCAAGCTTCAGTAATGACCCTTGCGTTTGAGGCTAAGTGACTACAAACTACAAGAATTGCTAAGCCTCAGTAAAAATTTTTTGAAGCTGTTTTTGGGTCAAAAATTTCACAAAAAATGTATTTTTCAGCGCTCTCGACACTCTGAACATCTCCAGCGATCATGTGCACATATTTCAAGGATGAAGATCTAGTCATTTTTTGATCTACTTTTTGATTTTTTATCGATTTTATTGATTTTTTATGTGATATTTATTTTTGGAAAATCACGAAAATTGAAAAAAAATGTTTTTATTTAAAAATTCAAATTATTGATTATTTGGGTGATATTTATAGGAATTATAATGCAAATTAGGTCAAACTTTGTTCAAAAATTCGCCTAGGCGGCATGAAAAAAAGGGGGGCGGGACTTAAACTTTTGTATTATTGGCATTTTTGAAGAAAAAAACAATTAGTAATTAATTTTGGTACTTATTCTGGTGGGATAGCAAGAAATGCAAATTTTGGGGGACAAAAAATTGAATTGGGTGTGCAATTAGGCGGTGCTTAATTAGTTGGTCTCTATTCGCGGAGTGCTGCCACGTCGCCAATTCTTGAATTTGGCGAATAATCCGGTTGGTGAGAGGACCGAGCATTTTCCTGGAATTTTCAAATTTTTAAAAAGTTATAAAATTTTTAATTTTTTTAAAATTTTTTATTTGTTAAATAGTTTTTAAATTTTTCCCAAAAAAGTGTATCTACCTCCTTCCAAGTCGTTCAACGGCGCCTTCTTCTTTCTCTGCGAGTATCTTCTGATGGCACTGTGGAAGTCGTCAACGGGGTGATGACGTGGCGATGGTTTATGAAGAATTATTTCTGGAGCGAACGCCTCCTGAATTTCAGCGACTAATCCAATCAATAAATCATCGACATCGTGATCTAGCGCGACGGAAATTTCGAAATCAGCGAAACCGTAAGCGGCTTGAGTTGAGCGGACTTCTGGAAGAATAATGCTGGATTTGAGGTGGAAGAAATTGAAAAAAAGACTTTCAGTTTCAGAAAATAAAATTTTTCAAAAAAAATACAGAAAAATCTACTGAATGAAGTCAAGAAAAGGAACCAAAATCAATTTTAAGCATATAAACCATTTTAAAGGTTTTGCAAGCCGAAAATTATGTTTACAGCCCCTTTCGACTAGTTCAAAATTGTTCAATTCTTCTGAGACTTGCGGAACCCACTAAACAAAACTAGAGCTTTATTTTTGTAGTTGGCAACTTTTTTGGAAAATTAGGTCCTGAGGAGATATGCCAATTTTTCCAAAACAAGCCAAAAAATTTGGAGTTCCGGCGAAAAATGACAATTTTGAAAGTCTGAAAAGCTAGCTCAAATTTATTGGATTTTTCTGAAATGTTCAGAGTATACTGAACAAAACTAGAGCTTCCTTTTTGTAGTTGACGACTTTTTCCAAAAATTAGGTCCTGAGAAGATATGCCACGTGGAAGAGCGCCTTCCCGTGTGGCGCCCCGAAAGAGGAGGAGGAAGGTGGCGCCAGAAAAGAGGTACACTTCCACGTGGCATATCTCCCTAGGACTTGATTTTTCTAAAAAGGGTCCCAACTACAAAAATAAAGCTCTGTATTCGTTTAGTAGATGATAGAAATTTCAGAAAAATCCAAAAACTTTGAATACTCTAAAACCCTGAAAATTTTCGAAAAAATACCATTTTTGGTCACCGTTCGTTTTCTCTCCAAATCAATTTTGTTGCCAGCCACTAGTGTCGGAATGTTACGACAGTCCGGACGATCACGAATCATCTGAAATTTTTGTAGTTTGTAGTCTTTGTAGTCTTGTTAGGATCAAAAAAAAGAAAAGAAGAGTCATAACTCGGTTCAAAATCACTATATAAATCTCATTTTTAGCTCAAAAGTTCTCAAATTTCTTGTAGTTTGTAGTCCATTGCTCACCTCCAAAGCCATCACCGCCTGCTTCCAGCTGGATTTCGAATCGATACTGTAGACGACCAGGAAGGCGTGTACTTCATTTGTCAGCCAGCAGGCGTCTGACAAATCCGACTCGAAGAAGACCAAATCACACTCGACACCTCCCAAATTGATGGATACTGTATTCTCGTAGTCTTCTGAAATAAAGAATTTAGTTGACAGTTTTTTTCGGCTTAAAAATTGGTCAATTAGAGCCTAAAGAAAAAGTTTTGGTTTGAGGTCATTTTTTGAAAAATTCGATTTTTTCAAATGTCTACAAAACTGCTTGAATTTTTTTTTCAATTTTTTTTGTTTTTTCAGAGTATACTAAACAAAACTAGAGCTTTATTTTTGTAGTTGACAACTTTTTCAAAATATCAGGTCCTGGGGAGATATGCCACGTGGAAGAGGGCATACCTTAAGGCGCGCCCACCCTAGCGAGGGAGTGGGCGCCGAAAAGGTGGCATATCTCCCCAGGACCTAATTTTTCAAAAAGGTTTCAACTAGACATTTGAAGCTCAAGTTTTGTTTAGTATACTCTGAAAATTATAGATAAATCGAAAAACTTTGAATAACTTTTGTAGGCCATCAAATTTGACTTATTTTGAACGAATGGCATTTTTCCCGTATTTTCAGTTTCTTTTAAGATTTTCAGCCGGTTCAAAATCGAGTCAAAAAAGAAGAAAAACTTACGAATCTCATCAGCAAACGCATTTTTATACTCGCTAGTGATCAATTGAGAAATCAACGAGCTTTTTCCGGTCCCAGTGTCTCCAACAACATAGATCTGAAAAAAAAAATTATTGAGGAACTAGTTTTTCATGTTTAGGAAATCTAGGCCACTAGAAAAATTTTGTAGTTTACTAAACAAGTCATGGGCTTCATTTTTGTAGTTGACAACTTTTTCCAAAAATCAGATCCTAAGGAGATATGCCACCTAAGTGCACCTCTTTTCTGACGCCCACCACCCTCGCTTGGATGGGCGCGGCGCTAGGTATGCCCTCTTCCACGTGGCGTATCTCCTTAGAACTTGATTTTCAGGAAAAGTTGTCAACCAGAAAAATGTTCTTCTAGTTTTGTTTAGTACACCCCTAAATTTTCAGAAAAATTGAAAACATTGAGCTAGATTTTTGAAGATTTTTCGAAAAATTCCAGGTCAAAAAAAGGCTAAAAATGACACGTACCTTGTAGGTCTTATGACTAGTCGATGCATTCGTCAAATCGTTAATTGTCATTTTTCCCAAATCATCAGAAATCGGTGGCTCACTGGCTTCCGACTCGGATCTGGATCCTCTGGCAGAATCGGTGGACACAGACACTGGGAACGGTGATGGGGATTTGTCGGATTTATAGGTTGGTGTACGTTTACGACGGAACGAGTCCCCGCGAGACACCACCGCACCTTTTTCATCGATTTTGAATTGACGAACTCTGAAAAAGTCATTTTTTGGATTGTTAAAACTTCAAAAATTACTCAAAACGGAGTATTTTGAGCTGAGAAGGTGAGAGACGCAGACACTCTCGCTTCTCTGCGCTCTCGCCAAACTTCAAAGCCGCATAACTCGCTTTAAAATTTAGCTAGAAAGTTGATTTTTGGCTAGTTTTGTAGGAAATTTCAAGTGAATCAGAATGATATAAAATATGAAATAAAATAATGAATAATTTATTTTAAAACTTGTGATAAAATCCCACCAAAACAGTCATCTTTGAGCTCAGTTTTCTCGATTCTCGTAAAAGATATCAAAAAGTACTCAACTGATAAAATGTTTATCGTAATATCAATAACATTTTATTAGTTGACAACTTTTTGATATCTTTTACAGGAGCAGAGATACTTGAGCTCAAAGTGAAAGGTGTGGGATCCAGTTTATTTTAGATTTTACAGTACTTGTGACCCGCTCTCTTATGCGGGCCCCTATAGTTTCCTTTAGAATTAATATTTTTAAACCAACTAAATTAGATATGATAGAAAAACTCAAGAGCTAGATATAAGATATAAAATATAAATGCTTTTTGGCTTCTAACTCTGGTCATTAATTAGCTACAGTATTCCAAATAACACCATTTTGTAGTTTTTGAGTTTTTCTATCATATCCAGTTTAGTTGGTTCAAAAATTTTGATTCTAAAAAAAATACGGTAGTTGGAAAATTTGAAAAAATTATGATCCCAACTTTTTTTTGGAATTTTTTAAAATTTCCAAATTTCAAAATTTTCAACATTTCTCACCTGGTGTAGTCCTCTGAATCGGGCAATTTCAAGAATCTCTCCTCCAATCCGGAATTCTTGGCTTCTGGCCAAACATCGGTCCGTGGTTCCATGATTCTGGATCTGAAGAGAAATGGAAAATTGGGGGGAAAAAAATTCTGAGATTGGACCATCTGGATGGGGGGAAAAAAATTCTGAGATTGGACCATCTGGAGATTTGCCTATAATTTATATAAACAAAATCCGCCTACTGAGCAATCGTTTGTCATCATCAGATGGTAAAAATCATGATGATGATCTCAAAAGTTCAGAAATCAAAAAAATTTTTTTTTGAAAATTAATTTTTAAAAAATTAGAAATTACTTCTGAAGTGATGGCCTTCTAGATACTGTAGGCGTGCTTCGACGACGTTCATGTGGTCCCTCATTGTCAACGGCCATACGGCGGACCTGAAAAAATTAGAAATTTTGAAAAAAAAATTTCAAAAAAAATTTTTTTTAAATTTAATTTTTTTACCTCAACCTGTTGTAGCATTTCTGAGCTGATGAGTTCCGTCATCCTTCTAGAAGATCTCATTTTTCAGAAATTTCAGAGTAGAAATCGGAAATTTTAAGAGAAAAAAACGAAAATAATCAATTTGGGAATAATCAAGTGGGCGGAGCTAAGGTAAAAAAGTTATTTATAATCTAAAAATTGAGGAAAATTACTAGGTATATGATATTCAAATAACATCACCTTATTTTTGGAATTTTCAAAAAATGTGATTTTTTGAAAAATATATCCAAAAATAATATTTTTTGTTTTTCCTAGAAAAGGACACCAAATTATAGGGGAACTTGAAGAACATCATCATTTTGAGCATATTTATGAAAATTTTTTAATCGGGGATTTTTCAGGAAAATTAAAAAATTTCAGAGAATAATTTTCAACAAAAAAAAATTTTTTTCAAAAAAAATTTTCTCTAAAAATCTTGAAAATGCTGGAATTTGATCTGAAAGTACTCAAAAAATTTTTTCAGTTCATTTTTCGAATTCTGAACACCGAAAAATCCAGAAAAAAGTTTTCAAAAAAATCCATATTTTCGAAAACTTCAAAAAAAAATTTTTTTTTAATTTTTAAATATTTTTAGCTACACAACTTTTTTTTGTTCAAATTACAAAAATCACAGGTATCCACTTTTAAATGTGTCTATCTCAATTGGATATATCTCATTTTTCCGTGTCAAATGACGTCAAAAAATCGGCGGCTCTCGATTGGGAGGAGGGGGAAGATAAATATTGTAGGCGGACACATTTTTTTTATTTGACCTACATATTTAATAAAAAAAAAGAATTTAGAGAAAAAAAGGGAAAAACTGTAGACAGACATACAAAAAAAGCTAAGTTTTGTAGGATTCTTTGGAGTGGACAAAAGGAATCGGGGTGTAGAAATACATTTTTTTTCAAATTTTTTTTTGGAAAACTTTTAGGGATTTTAGAAATTTTTTTTCCAATTTTTCAAAATAAAAATAAAAATTCTTTAAAAAAAACTACATTTTCAGCCAAAAATCATCAAAATCGGTTGAAAA
>NC_013489.2:14383114-14392138 GCF_000004555.2 Caenorhabditis briggsae | reverse complement strand
TTTTCGGCCGTTTTCGGTGGTTTTTAGCTTGAAATGATCATTATTTCTTTGGGTGTTCATTTCTGACAGGGTTATGCGCGCTTATTGGGGCTAAGCGACTACAAACTACACAATTGTCTAAGCCTCAGTAAAAAAAAACGAAATCTGTTCAAAAAAAAAAGAGGCAGACTTTGCCTATTTTAACAAAAGGAAAAAAGAGAGATTTCACGTGAGGAAGAAGATTCAGAAGACGTCCACGTCTTCTGTTTTTCTTCTTCTTCTTCTCACTTTCAGATTCTTTTCCCTTTCCTTTTTTTTCAACTGGAAATTTAATTTTCAGATGCAGACAGGAAAAATTTCGAAGAGAGGAGAAAGATTTTTTTTTTCAGAAAATTCGTTTTTTTAACTTCGCAAATTTATTTCCCAATTTTGTTCAAAATTGGAAATTTCAAAAAAAAATTGTGAAAAAAAAATCTAAATTAATTTTTTTTTCCCATAAAATCGAAATTTTAGAAAAATTTAAAATGGGAAAATTCTAAAAATAATGATTTCATGGAAAAAGCAAAAATGATTCGGATGGAAATTTTCATTTCGAGCTCATTGAGCTGGAAAAAATGTTTTACAAAAGTTATATATTTTTTCGAAATCTAAAATCTCAAAAAATCAGAATCCCCAAACAATCCAAATTTTTAAGAATTTTTTCTAAAAACCAGCAAAACCTTGAAATGTTTTCAAAACTTTAAAAAAATCGATTTTTTTGATTATTTGTTTTGGACTACAAACTACAAAATTGTCTAAGCCTCAGTAAAAAAATCCCAGACATCCTGGTGATTGGTGAAAAGAATAAATGACAGTTGGTCAAAAAAAAAATGGGGAGGGATGTCTGGGATTTTCTCATCTTGTGAGATTCTTGTCACAAGTTGTAAAAGTAAAAGTAAAAAAATGAAATTGGAAGATCAGAAATCTAGAAAAAGATATTATAAATCATTTTGAGAGAAAAATTGGAAAACTTTTTGAATTTTGAGATTTCAGATTTTCTCAAAAAAAGGGATTCAAGGAAAGGAAGTTCTGTTAATTGTAAAAATGAAAATTCTGATTTACTTTCTCAAGGAACCAGAAAATTTGGAATTCTCAGAATTTTGATTTTTAATTAAAATTCTGTGAGATCAATATTTTTGAAAAACTGAGAATTCGAAAAATCTCGAAATTCCGAAAAGGTTCCGTAAAATTGAAAATTCCAAAAAATTCAATTTTTTCTAGTTAAAAAAAATCTAAAACTACAAACTACAAAAAAAAGAGTTAAGCTCCGCCCATTTTTCTCTCCGCTTCCTAGTACGATTTCTAACAAAGCCAATTATTCGCATTTTTGACATTTAGAAGAAATAAATGTGTCTTCTAGAGAATTCTCTAATTCCCCAAATAATCAGATATTTTTGGAAATTCAAGGTTCTTAAGAATTTCCGCAAATAAGGACATTCTATTAGAAAAAGTACATCTTTTTGAATTATGTGAATTTTAAAAGTTTGTTTAAAAAAAATGAAATCCAAAATTTTCAAAAAAGTGAAATTCCCAAATTTTCAATCATTTTAAGCCAAAAACGAGCAAAAATGGTTGAAAACTAGCCGAGTTACAGCGATTTCAATTTTTTACTGAGGCTTAGCAGCACTTTGTAGTTTGTAGTCGCTTAGCCTCAGTAAAACATCACGCGCGTCATCAACTTTCAAGCCCTGTATCTCGGCTAGTTTTCAACCGTTTTCGCTCGTTTTTGGCTTAAATTTACAAAAATTTGTGAATTCTGGATTTCCAAATGTCCCGATGTCCCCTTTACTCACCTCAACGGCCGGCTTGGGCCGATGCTTGAAACTTTGTGATCTTAATGGTATATTTCTCATGTCGACACTCAAATATCCGTCGGTGCCTTCTCCTGACAGTAGTTCTCGATTTTGAGACGATTCGGTTCTGCAAAATTTCAGAAAAATTAAAGTTTTATTTTCAAAAGAAGGATAATGAAATTAGAAAGTTTAGAAAGTTTAAAACTTTAAAACTTTAACAATTTCTGAGATTTTAAAAGATTCTAGAAAACCCAGAAAATCTAGAAATTCAGAAATCAAATCATTTCACAAATTCCAAAAACCTCGAATTCACAACTTTCAGGGATTCATAGAACGCCACTCAGACCGTCAACTTTGAACTCATATATCTCGGTTCCTGTGAAAGATATCAAAAAGTTGTTAACTGATAAAATGTTTATCATAATATCACCAACATTTAATCAGTGAACTACTTTTTGATTTCTCTTATAGGAGCTGAGATAATTGAGCTCAAAGTAAGTGGACCTCCTTAGGGGTGAGAGGAAAGGGGGGGGGGGGAATTTCAGTCAAATTTGAGACCATGTATCTCATTTTCTGTGAAAGATATTAAAAAGTGATCAACTGATAAAATGTTGCTGAATTTATGATAACATTTAACCAGTAGACCACTTTTTGATATCTTTTACCCAAATTGAAATACATAGGCTTGAAGTTGACAGTTTGGGTGGCATTCTATTAGAGTGTTTACGGTATTCAGAAAATTCTGAAGTTCCAAACGCGTGGAAATCACCAAAACTCAAGAAATCAAAAAAATATCGAAGTTCAGAATAATCAGAAAATCCCAGGAATTCAGAATTCCAGTATTTTCAGAAATTCCAAAATTTAAAAACTTCGAAATTCAGAAAACTCAAATATTTTAAGAAAAATTGAAAAGTTGACATTCAGAAATCTTTAGAAGCATCAGAAAGTTCAGATTTTCAAAAAAAAAACCCCCAAAAAAAATTGGATTTCTCAAAAATTCAAAAACTCTTCTAAAAGTTTTTTTTTTTGGAAAAGGTCCATAAACTTTTTCCCCCTATCCCCAAAATCCATGAAATATGATCCGGGGGAAGAGGACTTCTCTCTTCAAGAAGATTCATCAAATTGGCGCTTTTCCACCAATTTTTCCTCCTTTTTTCTCTTTTTTTAGGCTCCGCCCACTTTTATTTTTTCCTGTTGTCAACCGGAAAAAATAACAACAGGAGTTGTTGTTTTTTTTTGCAGGAAAGAGGGAATCTATTTTTATTTTTTCTTATCATTCTGGTGTAGGTAGAAAAAAAAAAGAATTTCCGGAAGCAACCAGTTGGCACTTTCTAGGTTTTTCAGGTGATAAAAATGAGTGATAAGGATGAAGTAAAAATAGTGAAAAATAGTAAAAAATAAATGAGAAAATGATCAGAAATCCCATGAAAAAAGTTATGAAACTTTGGGGAAAATGCAAAAAATTTTGAAATTTCCAAAACTTCAAAAATTCTGAAAAACGAAAAAAAGTTTTTGAATTCAAAAATTGATAAAAAATCACAAGTTCAGATATCAAGCATTAGGAAAATTTTTAAAGTTTTGAATATTTCAAAAAAATCAGCTTCCCAAATTTTCAGATTAAAAAACATTATGTCTAAAATTTTCAAAATCGGTTGGAAATTCCAAAATTTCCAAAATTTCAGATTTTTCAATTTTTTCAAAAAAGTCCCAAGGGAGGTAAGGAGGGAGAGGAAGGCTGTCCACTTTAAGCTCATGTATCTCATTTTCTGTGAGAGATATCAAAAAATGGCTAACTAGGAAAAGGTAGCTCATATCATGATAAACATTTTGTCAGTTGACAACTTTTTGATATCTTTCAAAACAAGTGAGATATATAGGGTCAAAATAGACGGTCCGGGTGGCGTTCTATTAGAGTGTTTACGGTAATTGAAAAGAAATGTCAAAAAAATCGTTGTAATTAGAAATTTCAGATTTTTATACTATTTTCAAATTTTCTAGAATTTCGGATTTTTGAATTATTCAATTTTTCAAAAAGGTTAGCACCGTAAAACCTGTAATAGAAGGGCCCTCCAACTTCCAACTTTGAGCCCATATATCTCGATTCCCGTGAAAGATATCAAAAAGTGGCTAACTGATAAATTGTTTATCATAATATCACCAATTTTTATTTTTTTTTTCAGTTGACCACTTTTTGATATCTTGCACAGGAGCCGGGATAACTTGTCTTAAAGTTGACAGTGTGGGGGCCCTTCTATTACAGGTTTCACTTCCAAGTTTCCTAAATGTGCTGGAATTTCTATTTTTCTAGTTTTCAAGGAAAAAAATCCTAAATCTTGAATAATAGAAAAAATTCAATTTGTCCGCATTTTTCTTCTTGTTGACCTACTAAAAAATGAAAAAAAAGAAAGAAAAATTCTTAATCAATCAACGAAAAAAAAAAAAAAAATTCGTGACGCATATTCCATATGGGACACAATAACTAGAAAATAAGAAATTTTCAGACAAAAAATATATCCAAAAATAAAAGTTCAAAAAAATTGAATGCGAACATTTTGAGGTCCAATTTTTCTAATATTTTCGAAACTCAAAGGAATCTCAAAAAGTTAATTCTGATTTTAATGATTTTTGGCTCAAAATTCAGCACCTTTGTACCACAAAGTGCATTGTGCACTTTGGGGCTGGAGGTCCCAAGTGTCCCTTCTTCTTCTTGAGCACCACGAACGCTTCAACTGAGAGAGAGAGAGAGAGAGAGAGAGGCAGAGAAAGAGAAATGAGGTCAATTTGAATGGCAAGATGAAGAATGGAAGTGTGGGGGGCCCGGAGGACACAAGAGAACAGATGACACTCTTTTATTACTACTACTTCAAGATCCGAAGAGCCCAGAGGGGGACCCCCTCTGGGCTCTTTTTGAAATCAAGAAGGATGAGTCAGTGGCTCTGAAGAAAGGGGAATAAAATGAACAAATTACCCCGTGGGTCCTGTCAGGGATCTTGTCATCCAAGGAACAAAGACACGGACAGCATAAATTAAAGGGACTAGGATGCATTAGAATGGACCTGAAGGGTGACAGGTGTCCTAGGGAGCCAGGAGCAGGGAACATGAGACCTAGAACGCGTATTGTACTTAACAAGCAACAAATAGAGACTAATAGTGATCAAACTTAAGTAATCTAGTGCTTGGAATATCCTTCATTAGATAGTTCCCAAAATTCCAGTCATTTTAAACCAAAAACGAGCGAAAACGGTTGAAAACTAGCCGAGTTACGGTGATTTTTAAGTTTTCCTAACGAAGTTTTGTAGTTTGTAGTCGCTACGCCTCAGTAAAAACTTTGATGCGCGTCTTAGTTTTACTGAGGCTAAGCGACTCCAAACTAGAAAACCTGGTTAGCCTCAGGAAAAACTATCGATGAAAACTTCAAAGCTCTGTAACTCGGCTAGTTTTCAACCGTTTTTGATATGGTTTTCGGTTTGAAATACCTGAAATTTGCTAGACTACAAACTACAACTAGTTCCTAAGCCTCAGTAACATTTAAAATGTTGTAATAAAGATGAGATAGAAAGAAAAAGGGGAGGGAGGAGGTTTGAAGTTTAATGTTCTTCTTGATTGTTGCACTTTCGATTGTTCCAAAATGTTTAACAGAAGATAAGAGAGATAAGAAGAAATATTGGCGGAAAGGTGCAATTTGAGTACACACAGCCGATTGGAAATCTTGGAAGTTCTTAGATTTCAAATATCTGGAGAAAGTGATAAAATTAAAAATTTGAAAGGGAACTTTTCCTAAAATTCAAAGTAACAAAACTGATTTTGGAATGATAACGAAATCAGGAAGTTTTGAATCTCCAACTTTTTTAAGTTTGAGAATGTCCAAATTTTCAATTTTCAAGATGTTCTTACTAGCTAACTTGGAAAATAATGAAAGCTTCTTCAAAATTTTCCAATTTTTCTGAAAATTTCAGAACAGACTAAACAAAACTAGAGCTTCATTTTTGTAGTGGACAACTTTTTTGAAAAATTAGTTCCTGAGAAGATATGCCACGTGGAAGCTAGTGCCTCTATTGACCCTGAAATCGGCATTTAGCGTAGCCGCGCTTCCAAGCGGCATATCTCATATTCTAGTTATTCAAAATTTTAAAAAATATCAGAACATACTAAACAAAACTAGAGCTAAAATTTTGTAGTTGACAACTTTTTTGGAAAATCAAGCCCTGAGAAGATATACCACGTGGAAGGTGTACCTCTTTTTGGCGCTGGCTCCCTCGCTTTGGTGGGCGCGCCTCCGGGTATGTCCTCTTCCACGTGGCGTATCTCCTTAGGATCTGATTTTTCAAAAAAAAACTGTCAATTATCAAAATGAAGCTCTAGTTTTGCTTAGTAGAATCTAAAATTTTCAGATAAATTGAACAATTTTGAGGTACTTTTTGAAAAAGTTGAAAATAAAAGTTGAAAATCGGCATTTTTTCAATTTTTTCAATTTTTTTTCGAAAATATTAGAAACATAAAACCGCCTAAATTCTGGTCAAAATTACTGTTCCTATATTCTCCAGAGTGCCTAGTGAAAAAAAGCCAATAAACGCCAACAAGAGCCTAAAAACATACTCTACACAGCAAATCTACACAAGCTCCGCCCCCTTTTTCCCATATTACGTCACAAATGCCCAATAAATCACGACCCATCCTATTCAGAGCAATTATTTGGATGTCACATTTATTGGATTCGGCTCTTTTTGGACCAAAAAATGATGTCAAAAAAGTTTTTTTTTGGGAGAGAGAGGCTCAAAAATTTTATTACCCCCCTCATCACAACTTTTTGATCTACAAGAGCTAAAAAACCTCAGAAAGTGGAAAAGTGGGCGGAGCTTTGAAGAAATCAAGAAATTGAGAAATAGAGTGGTTGCGAAAAATTGGAAAATCTAGCCTTTTTTTCTAATTTCTTGGTTCCCAAGCTCCGCCCACTTCTGGTAAAAGGAGTCAATGGGGTTTTCGGGTTATTTGAATATGTCAAATGAGTCCATTTGTCAAATGGACCCGAAAAAAGACAAGAAGAAAATGAAAAACAAATAAAATTTGAATTTTTGGGAAAACGGGAAGAGGGAGGGGACGAAAATATATTAAATGGACGCTTTTTTGGGAAGGACTCTGTTGATGACGTCACAGCTTTTGAGCAATTTATGGAAAAATATTTGGAGAGAGAGAGAGAGAGAGAGAGAGAGAGAGAGAGAGAGAGAGAGAGAGAGAGAAAGGTAGGTAGCAGCTGGGTAAATTTTAGAGGTTACAAAAATAATAATTTGCAAGAAAACTCATTGAAATTCAGAACCTTTTTTAGTTATGTATTCAGTTTCAAAATTTCTCTACTTTTGGAATTTTTAAAATTTTGCAAATTTTGAAATTTCGAAGTTTTAAGAATTTAGAATTTTTTGTATTTTTAAAGAATTTTTTCAGAATTTTCTGAATTTCTAAATTTTTTTATTTTAAAATTCCTCAAATCGTGATTTCAAGGTATTTTTCAAAAATCGCCCAAAATTCTGACCCAAAAATCGTCGAAAACGGTTGAAAATGAGCCGAGTTACAGCGCTTTGTTTTCAATGGATTTTAACGATTTTTGATTCGAAAAATCTAAAATTTTTCAGGTTTTTTTAAACTACAGTAATAGCCAAAACTACAAACTACAAAATTCCTTAAGCCTCAGTAATAAGTAGGACCTAAAAGTAGGAAAAAAAAGGAAAGAAAAGAAGAACCACGAGTTCTTCTTCTTCTTTTTCTTTTTTTTGGGTTTTTTTTTCTGAGAAAATTGAATCTTCTTCTTCCACTTTAGTGAACTAGGACTAGTGGAAGAAGGAGAAGGGAAGACACTTTTTTTCCTTATTACGTTCCTTTGAAAAAGAAAAATTAAATTTCATTTTTCTATTTTTTTTTTGTTAAAAAAGTACAAAAAAAAACTATTTTTGGCTATAAATTGTAGCCTATAATTATGGGATTTTCTAGAAAAAAAAAATGAAAAATGGGAAGTCCGAAAACAAAATTTATGAAGAATCCGGAATTTCAGAACTTTCTTGAAAAATCTAAAAATTCCATTTTTGAAAAGTCTTTGAAAAATTTTTTTTTAATTAAAAAAAATTTAAATTTTAAAATTTTAAAAAATTAAATTTAAAAATATAAACATTTAAAAAATGTTTTCGAAAATTTTGAAATTCCCTTAAAATGTGATTCTTTGGAAGTTTTGAATTAAAAAAAATAAATTTTCAAAAAAAAAAAATAATTTTTGGAAATTTTCAGAAAATATTTTTTAAAATTAGCAAATTTTCCAAACTCTTAAAATTCTATAAATTTTGTTAATTAACTCAATTTTCACTCTAATTAGCTTAGAATCATGGTACCTTATTGGTCAAACTAGTGCAAAATATTATTTTGCTAAAAATAAAAAAATATTATTCAATTTTTTTTCCAAAAATCTCAAGAATTCAAATTCCCAAAAAATGTCCAAAAAACGGATGACAAATATTTCCACCACGCAATTCTCTCAGATTCTGACAGATTTTCCGGAAAATCTGAAAATCCAATAGGAAGATTTTCCAGATTTTCAGAGTCAAAATGAGCAATAATCAGTACTAAAAAGAGGAAAAAAGAGCCAAAGTTTCGACAAAACAACAAAAAAGACCACTAATCCTTGCTGGGGCTCATTTTTAGGCCCATGACGTGGCATTAAGAAGATGGGAAAATGTCAAAAAACTGGAAAAAAGAGGAGGATTAGGAAAAAAAATTTCAGAAGAAGAGTTTTTGGAATTTTTGGAAACACTAGAAATGGTCAAAAGTCACTATAATCTTTGTAGTTCCGTACTTTGTAGATTGTAGTTTGTAGTTTCTAAGCCTCAGGAAACTGTGAAACCAATGAGAAAATTGATTTTGAAGATTAAAAAAATTGTTTTCAGACAAATGTTTTTTTGAAAAATTGGAATTATCAGAAATCTATTCTAATTATGTGTTTTTTTTTAGTTTTCTGACTTTGAAATTCCAGAATAAGTGGAAATGTTCGGAAACCTTAATTTGGAATAAAAATCGAAAAAAAAATTTCTGAAAGTTTTTAAAATTGAATTTTCTGGAATTTTTCAGAATTAATTTTTTTAAAAATCAAATTTTTCTAAAAATCGTCAAAAACGGTTGAAAATGAGCCGAGTTACAGCGCTTTGAAAATCTTACTGAGGCTAACAGATCCTTG
>NC_013489.2:14379435-14383104 GCF_000004555.2 Caenorhabditis briggsae | reverse complement strand
GAAAAATGGGGGTAAACAGGCTGGGAAATGGCTGAAAATGGGTCAAAATAGGTATAACAAGTGTTAAAACCCATGAAAATTGTAGAAAAAAAAGAAAAAAAAAGGAAAATAGACTAAATTTACAGTTTATAATTCAAATTCTTGGGGGTGGTGGTTTTGGTGCAATTTTCAAACTTTTTTTTGGGGAGAAAAGGGGCGGGGCATAATATAAAGGGGGTAGAAATTAGGTGTGGCGTTTTTAACAAATCAGGCTGAAAAATAATTTTTTTTGGGAAATNCCAGCTTATCAGGGNATGCAAACTATAAAAAGCCGTTAGCCTCAGTGAACTTCTTCCTCGGTTTGTAGACTACAAACTACACCGGTCTTCTAGGCCTCATTGAACCGCACCGCTTGATTTACTGAGGCTAAGAGACTACAAACTACAAAACGCCTCTAAGCCTCGGTAAAAACTTCAAATCGCTGTATCTCGGCTCATTCTCAATCGTGTTTTATGGTTTTTGGCTCAAAAAATCTAATTTTAGATGAGCTACAGTAATCCCAAAAAATGATCAGATTTATTTCAGAATTTATTTCAGAATTTTCGTGTTAAAAAAATACATTTTTTGGCTTACATTTTTTTTGAAAATCATTTTTTGCTTGAAAACTTAAGCTAGACCATTCCATCTTCTTTACTTCTAAACTTGTTTTTTCTAGATTTTCTTGTCATAATGATCCTTTAAAGTCATTTTTTTTCTGAAAATGTGCAAAAATAAAAAAGAAAAGCCTTTTTTCTTTTTTTTTCACACTTTTTAGGAGGAAAAGAGAAGAAGAAGCAGATAATTAAGTTAGAAAAAAGAGATGGGGAAAACGAAACATTGGTAGAATTTGGTTTTGGATTTTGGAATTTATTGAAAAATTCACATGAATCTCAAAATTGCTATTCACAGATTTGAATGTTTAATTTAAAAAAAAAGTATTTTCCAGCTAAAATTTCGAAAAATCGAAAGATTTTAAATTCCAAAAAACTCCAGAACTTCATAAAAATAGCCCTTTTAAGCTGAAAGCCTCTGAAAATCCCGAAAACGTGACGAAACCCAAAATAAAGGGACCATGAAAATCCAGTGTGAGAAAATTTGTTTTTTTTTCTTTTCGAAAATTTGGGTTTTAACTTTTCAAACCCTAAATCCTATTTATAAGCATTTCAGCTTTTGAAAGGTTTAGAAGAAAAAAAAAGAAAAAAACTGAGAATTTGGGAAGATATGGGGGTGTATTATATAGAGAACAGCCTTGTTGACCATACACTTAACGCTCAAAATGAGCAAAAAAGAAGAAGAAGAAACCCACCCAAAAATGAAAAAGATGAGTCATTTTTGGGGTGGAAAAGCGGGAAAATTAGCGAGAAAATCTTATTAATTAGAGTCCAATTAAAAATCAACTATACGAGCCTTAAGTTAGTGGCTAGAAGCGTTTTAAATGGATCAGTTAGTTTGACTCAAACTATCTCAATTTCTAAAAAATGAAAAAGTGTCTAACTATTAAAATGTATAAAATGAAATTTCCTACATTTTCTTAGTTAACAAAGTTTTGGTATCTGTCACAGAAAGTGAGATAATTGGAATCAAAACAGGCGAGATGGGCTGCACCCTCCCTCCACCCCTCTCTCTCTCTCTTGTGCCATTGAAACCGGGTAACTTTGACTCTAATTATCTCCATTTCTAAAAAAGGTACAAAGAAGTGGTCAACAAATGAAATATGTAAAGTTAAATTTTCTACATTTTATTAGTTGACCACTTTTTTGTATCTCTACCGGGAGCCAAGATATGGGCGGTGGAAAATGCATTGTTTCCAAGGTCCCTCGGCGCGCCATCCAAGAGTGAAAAGGGGGGGGGGTGCCTCCCGCTCCTCCTGCTTTGACCCTAATTATTTGGGTTCCTCAAAATGATACAAAAAGGTGTCAACTAATAAAATGTAGAGAAGTTGATTGCACACATTTTCCTAGTTGACCGCTTTTTGAATTTTTCACCGGGAGCCGAGATATGGCGCGTGGAAAGAGCGGTCCCTTAGCGCGACATCCAAGGAGGGGGTGGGTGCCCGCTCCACCTACTTTGACTCTAATTATCTCAATTTCTAGGAAAGATACAAAAGAGTGGTTAACTAGTAAAGTATAGAAAATTGAATTTTCTACATTTTTTTAGTTGACAACTTTTCTGTAACGCTTTTAGAAACCAAGATAAATAGGATTCAAAATTAATATTTCTAAAAAACGAAAAATATCAATAACCTCAATTCTATAAAAAAAGGGGAAATTAGTTCTATTTTTTAGTTTTTTTTAAACAATTTCAAAAAAATAGAACCAAAATATTTCGAGAACATCTAAATTCTGTTAATATTTGTGAAATAAAAAAATATTTCAAAAAAATTTTGAGAGAAAAAATTCTCCAAATAAAGAGTTTTTTTCAAGTGAACACCCCAAAAAAGGAAAAAATCTTCTTCAGATTTAAAAGAAAAAAATGGGGAAAACGAACGAAAATGAAGTGGTTTGTTTTTGTCTGTTTTTTCCAATTTTCCGGAAAAACGCACGAAAAAAAAATCCCGGAGGCTAAAACAATTAGATCATGGTGATATTGGTCAGAATTTCCAGTTTTTTTCATTTTTCGTCATGAAAATAAATCACTTTGTTTTTCATTTGATCCATCCAATTTTCAGAGAAATTCGGAGCAAACACAGACTGGATTTTTTGGCTCCAGGCGTTCTTTTGTATGAGAAAAAATCGAAAAAATAGAGATCATGAGCTTGAAATGAGCCATATGACACATAAAACCAATTAAGGGGGTAATTAGGAGGGGTAATTAGAGAGACTACAAACTACTAAAAAAATGAGGTTCAGAAACTGGAGCTGAAGAAAAAAAGAAAGTGAAAGTCAAAAATTCTGAAAATCCTCAAAAACAAAAAAATACAAAATTCTTGGAAAATACAAATTTCAGCAAATTCGAAGTTTCAGAAAAGTCCTGTTATAGAATTGCTGACTAAAAATTGTCAATTTTTAAGATTTTCTAGTTCAAATTTTTGAAAAAATGAGCAATTTTGATAGTTACCGTAAACACTCTAATAGAACGCCACCCGAATCGTCAACTTTGAGCCCATGTATCTCATTTTCTGTAAGAGATATCAAAAAATGGTACACTAATAAAATGTTGCTTGTATTATGTTAAACATTTTATTAGTTGACAACTTTTTGATATCTTTCAAAAGAAATGAGATATATAGGGTCAAAGTGGACGGTCCGAGTGGCGTCCTTTTACAGTGTTTACGGTATAAAATCTGAAAATCTCCAAAAACTGTGTAAGCCTATAACACTAATAGAGTGAACATACAGACATAGACGGGCGGTTCGTAAGTTCTTTTTCCTCAAAAAAAAAGTTTCTCTGCGTCTCTCTTAGCTCTCTCACTCTCTCCAATATCCCATCCCATCCCATTCTATTCAAATAGAGAAAATAGTTAGACAGTTCTCTCTGCGTCTCTCTATTTCCCATACTCTCTAATCCATTGCGATCGAGTGGGATGTGTGAGAGCCTCGAAAAAAAGAGCACACACATAGCAAAGAGAAAATTAACAAGTTAAACTTGAAAAAACCGAAAAAACAGAAGTTTTGAGATTTTTTGAGGAGAGAGAGAGAGAGAGAGAGAGAG
>NC_013489.2:14377406-14378671 GCF_000004555.2 Caenorhabditis briggsae | reverse complement strand
CTTGAAAAAACCGAAAAATACAGAAGTTTTGAGATTTTTTGAGGAGAGAGAGAGAGAGAGAGAGAGAGAGAGAGAGAGAGAGAGAGAAGTTGAAAGTTTGGGGAAAGACCTTTAGGATGAGTACTTTGGAATCACTGAACTTTTAGTCTGGAATCATTTGAAAAAATGGATAATTTGGATTTTCGGAATTTTCAAAAGTTTGATAAAATTGGATTTTCGAATTTTTTGGAACTTCAGGAATTTTCAAGCTTGCTGGAACTCAAGATTTTTTGAATTTTTGGAATTTTTAGATTTTGGAAACTTTCCGAATTTTGAATTTTTGAAATTTCTGTCATTCCGAAAATTTTGGATTTTTGGAATTTTCGAAAAGTTTAGAATTTCCAGGATTTTCCAAAATTTTGAATTTCTAGAATTTTTTGACCTTGGGGAATTTCAAAAAAAGATTTTTCAGATTTTTTTTTGGAATTTTTGGACTTTTCAAAATGCTTGGATTTTCATAATTTTTGGAATTTTCGGAATTTCTGAGTTTTCGAATTTCTGGATCGTTGGATTTTTTGGAATTTTTGAATTTCGAAAGTTTCGAAAATCAGAAGTTTACGATTTTAGGATTTTTAAAAACCTTTTCTCTCTACAAAGTGTATAGTGTAGTATATTAGTTAGAATGTTGCGAAAAGTTAGGCTCCGCCCACTTTTCGGTAATTTGACCCCGTTCGAAAATGAGATGAGATGAAAAAAGTATACATTTTAAAAAACTAGAAAAGTGAGAGGAACGTGTCAAACAGAAACTTGGAGTTTCGAGACAGACGATATTTGAGTACTTTAAAAAATCTGAAAATTTAAAAAAAAATCTGAAATTTTGATCCAAAAATCATAAAAATCGGTTGAAAATGAAGCGAGTTACAGCGATTTGAAGTTTTCACTGAGGCTTAGAAGCGTTTTGTAGTTTGTAGTCGCTTAGCCTCAGTAAACGCGCGAGGTGTTTACTGAGGCTAAGCCGCTACAGACTGCAAAACTGTCTAAGCCTCATTAAAAACTTCAAATTCTCGAGTTAGCGGAGGCCGCCGCAAAAACTGAGCATATATTTGAAAATGAAATTTCATCCTCTTTCGAATGATATAGGTCTCGTCCCATAACTCCACATCTTCTGTGAGTCATTCCCTAGTCAGTAAAAGCGCCATCCCGTTTACTGAGGCTTAGGAGACCGGTGTAGTTTGTAGTCTACAAGCCGAGGAAGAAGTTTTCTGAGGCTAACGGCTTCTTGTAGT
>NC_013489.2:14373066-14377396 GCF_000004555.2 Caenorhabditis briggsae | reverse complement strand
AAACTACAAGAATGCGTTAGCCTCAGTAAAAACTTCAAATCGCTGTATCTTGGCTCATTTTCATACGATTTTTATGATTTTTGGGCCAAAAATTCAGAAATCTTCTATATTTTTAAAAATATTGTAAAACATAAAAATTTGAATAAATGAAACTACAAACTACAGAGCTACAATGGGTTTCTGATCACTCCAGGGACCCTTCGGGTCAGTGATACATGATAATACAAAAAGGGCGAGATATCAAAAGATCAGGAGAGACGCAGAGAAAATGAGAACCTAGTAGAACCCGAGTGGTCATCAGCTGTGTGTGGGGGGACGGATACTTTTCGTGCTCCGACGAAAAGTGGGCGGAGCCTAATTGCTCAGAGTGTAATAGTAACGTGAAAAGGGACACCACCGGAGGGAACTTTTTGAAAAATAGAACGAAAAAATGAAGATCTACTACAGAAAAATCGGCTTCTTTTGAAGATTTTTTTAGAAACAATTTTTTTATTTTTCGAAATTTTTAGTGGGTGGTTATTGGAGTGTAGTAATACTATATAATTAGGGGATTGGGACAGGTGACAACTTTTTTATGATGAGCAATTAAAAAACATTTTATGGGGATTTGCAGGAGGATGTGGTGGTGTATAGCTAGTTGGAAAAATTGGAAAAATTGGGAATTTTAGTCAACTTTAAGCTTAAAGGGGGACTCAAAGTGATTAACTGATAAAATGTAGCTTATATTATGATAAACATTTTACTAGTAGACCACTTTTTGATATCTTTCAAAAGAAATGAGATATATATGCTCAGAGTGGACGGTTCAAGTGACGTTCTATTAGAGTGTTTACGGTATGCGCACATGTTAAGCTTGGTTTTTAAAAATCTTGAAAGCAATTTTAAATTTGGAGAATAATAAGCAATTTTCAGCATTTTAGATTTTTTGAAAATTACCGTAATTCCTCTAAAAGACGCCTACCCAAACCGTCAATTTTGAGCTCGATTTTCTCGATTTCTGTTAACGATACCAGAAATTTGTCAACTGATATAATGTTTGGAATATCATGATAAACATTTTATCAGTTGACAACTTTTCGGTATATTTCACAGGAAACGAGATAAGTAGGATTAAAGCGGCAAGTAAAGGGAACAACCTCTCGAGAGGTCCGATTATTTTGAACTAATGTATCTCTGCTCCTGTAAATGATATCAGAAATGTGTCAATTGATAAAATGTTACTGATATCATGATAAACATTTCATCAGCTGAAAATTTCTTGGTATCTTTCACAGGAACCGAGATAATTGAGCTCAAAGTTGACGATTTGAGTGGGCTTCTATTAGAGGAATTACGGTAGTTTTTGAAGTTAAAAATTGAAAGTTCTAAAAAACCCCTGAGTTTGACTTAAAAATCTAAAAAATAGAAGCATTCGCAATTACAAATTTTTGAAAAAAAAGTGTATAGTTAGTTAGAATAATGTTCAGAATGCTCAGAATTTCAAATTTTCAATATGGATAATGGAAAATAAGAAAAGAGACAAAAAAGACAATAAGAATAATTCTGAAATACTCTGAATTTTCAGAATAATACAAGTGAAAAATTTAGGATATAGAAAAGAGTGCAAGAAATCGAAACGTCCACAAATTCTCAAAAAACAGTTTAACTTGAGAATCATTTTCAGAATGCTTAAAATTACTGGAAATCCTTGAACCTGAACTAATTCTTTAGAATTTTTTAAAGAAAACCCTGAAAATCCTCAACTACCTTAAAATTCTAGAAAATTCTGGATTTCCAGAAATTTGATGAAAAGAAGTACAAGTTTCGGAAATCTTAAAATCGTACCTGAGCTGTGAAACGAGCATTGGATCGAAACTTCGCACTTCCTGAAGATGTGGATGACACCGTCGCATGATTTGTGGAGTCATCGGAGTGTACATGACATTGCCCTGCTCAATGTCATCTGGAGATGCTGGTAGTTGACGACGACGATGGAAACTCATCTTCTGGAGAGAAAACTGAATGAATTTGAAAAATGAAAAAGGAAAATTGAAAAAAAAGAACGAAGATCAGAAGCAGAAGACGTGGGAATTCTGAAGATATGTGAAGATGTGAATCAATAAGAAAATGAACAAATTGAAATAGATCAAATTATTTTGAAATTTTTAAAATTTTCACAACAATTTTGGATTAAAAAAGAGGATTTTTAAAGAAATAAGTAGCTTTAGATTTTCAGAAGTTTCAGAAAAAAAATTGAATAAAAATTTTTTTAAAAATTTAAATTTATAAAATGTTTAATTTCCTAAAAAATCCTAAAAAATTGGAAAATATCAACAATTGGAAATTAAAACTTTTTGATATTTTAGATTTCATAATTTCAGATCTTCAAATTTCAATAATTTTAGATTTAGGGAATTTACCCGAAACCAGAAATTTAATGAAATTCTGAAATTCCAGAATTTCAAAAAGTTCAACTTTTATAAATTTTTAAAAATTTATTTTCAAAATTTCTAGCATAAAATTTTCCAGAAAATTCGAAAAAATTCAATTTTCCCGACTATTCGATCTCAAAATTCTTTTTCTGAAGGCTAATCTCAATAACTACAGTACCCCAATTTTCAAAAAAAAAAAAATCGAAAATTCGATTTTAAAGTATACTTTCCAATTAAATTAGGCTTTTTTTTCACAAATTACACAGTTGATTCGCGAACATTCCGTTACGGATTCTCCGCCATTCGCGCGCGGATGAAATAGGAATCGTATACGGACCGTACGCGAATCCATAACGGATCCGTTTCCGACTCATTATTTGAAAACCCCCGCCGCTCCTTTTTTCAGTTTCTCTTAATTTTTGCTGAGTTTTCATGATAGTTGTAGACTTAGTATTCGAAACTTTATTAAGAAAACATATAAGAAACAACAATCAAACGTACAAGAAAGTTCGAGAAACTATGAAAATCCTTTTTTTTTTGTTGAACGACCAACCGGAACCAGAGCAATCTGAAAAAAAATTGGGAAATTTTCCGAAAATGCAGCATACTGTTTACCTATTAGTTATATTTTTTGTTTTCCGAGTTTTGAAAATTGTCTCATTTCCAACGTTTTAGTCGTTAGATGTTTAGTAGATGTCCATCGCTGAAAGTTTGAAAAGTCCCTATTTCGAAAACTAATGTGGTTTGCACTTACCTTAAGCTAGCAACTTGCTTTCTGCAAAAGTGAGCATCAAAACAATATTTTTTGTTCCTTTTGCTCACGGAGGTTAAGTGATACCTATAACAAACCCTATGTTTCGAAGAATTACCTTTTGTGTTACAAACCTTTTTTCATCGTAGAATCGCCTTGCGAAAATTTTGATAGACAGAAATCGGCACAATTGCCGAGAAAAGTTGGAAAAAAACGGCAAAAATAGATTAAAAATACAAAAAAAAGATGCAAAAATATGATGGAAGAGTTAAGAGAAAGCTAGTCCCTCACAACTCGGCCATCCGGAACGGATCCGTTCGCGACTGGGCATGGGAGCTATCTCTCGACCTCCAGCTGCATCCGTATCCTGTCCGATTGCGAATGATGAAAAAACGGATCCGTTCGCGAACTCAGATTAGCGAAACTGCCCGTAACGGACCCGTTACGGATAGAAAACCTAGTGGACACCGAAACGAATCCGTTCGCATTTTACCTGTGTAGTTAAAGTATTCCAACTAAATATTCTCTAATTCAGTAAATTCCAAAACTACAGTATCCCAAATTTTTTGTAGCTTTTGGTCCTTTTTTGCTCCTAAAAAAGCATCTCAAAAGTCACGAAAAATAAAGAAACATGGTCAGAAAAGGAGAAAAAAGAGAGCAATTTTTTCTAGAAGGCTCTGCTCTCCTGGATAATTATTTGAAGAAAAAAAAGGGAAAAAAAGGGGAAAAAAAGAAGAAGAAGAAGAAGGAAAATAAGAAAATGGGACATATGTCAAAGTAAGAAGAAGAGAGGAAGGACAAGAAAATTGGATATTTCTCGACACCTTAATGAGAAAAAAAAACAAATTTCGTGAGAAAATTAGTTTTCTCAATAGAGCGCGTTTTGGAAATTCTGAAATAATCCTGATCATTTTTTGGGATTACTGTAGCTCATCTAAAATTAGATTTTTTGGGCCAAAAATCATAAAAATCGGTTGAGAATGAGCCGAGATACAGCGATTTGAAGTTTTTACTAAGGCTTAGAAGCGTTTTGTAGTTTGTAGTCGCTTAGTCTCAGTAAAAGCGCCACCCCGTTTACTGAGGCTTAGGAGACCGGTGTAGTTTGTAGTCTACAAGCCGAGAAAGAAGTTAACTGAGGCTAACGTCTTCTTGTAGTTTGTAGTCGCTT
>NC_013489.2:14369912-14372376 GCF_000004555.2 Caenorhabditis briggsae | reverse complement strand
AATTTTTTAGGATTTTTTAGGAAATTAAACATTTTATAAATTTAAATTTTTAAAAAAATTTTTATTCAATTTTTTTTCTGAAACTTCTGAAAATCTAAAGCTACTTATTTCTTTAAAAATCCTCTTTTTTAATCCAAAATTGTTGTGAAAATTTTAAAAATTTCAAAATAATTTGATCTATTTCAATTTGTTCATTTTCTTATTGATTCACATCTTCACATATCTTCAGAATTCCCACGTCTTCTGCTTCTGATCTTCGTTCTTTTTTTTCAATTTCCATTTACCATTCGTTTATAAGCCTCAGTAAAAACTTCAAGCCGCTGTATCTCGGCTCATTCTCAACCGATTTTCATGATTTTTGGCTTAAAATTTCGGATTTTTCGAGTGAAACGCTTTTGAATTTGTAAATCGCAAGAAATTCACAGTATTCTAGAAAACGAAGTTTTCAGAAAATTCTAGAATTTTTTCAAAAAAATCCATGATCAGAAAAATTGCTTTTCAAAAGAGATTCCGAAAATTCAATTAATAAAATCTATGGTGGGATAGACATTCCGATAGAGAGCAGTCTGAAAAAAATTGGCTGAAATATAAGAAAAATTGATTAAGAAAAATAAGAAAACTGAAAAAAACATGAAATCACCTGTCTCATTTTTTTCCTAAAAATTTGAGAAAATTTCTGATTAAAGGAGGCCAGGCACCAAAAAAAAGTTTTCCTGATATTTTGCATAGAGAACCTCCATGAGGGGTTGAACCCATGACAGGCAGCTCAGGGGTACAGCGCCGCTACCGGCTGAGCTACGGAGGCGCGAAGGCGCCTGACGACCGATGGTCTACATAAGCGCGGCGCGATTTCGTCCCCCGAACTGTCCACCGAAAATTTTGCTGTCTCGTCTCCTTTAATTCACAAAAAAAGATATTTCAAAAAAGCATTGTTAGATTTTCCAAAATTTTAATAATTTTAATAATTTTTCAAAACTACAAAAATTCAAAAAAAACTTTAAAAAGGATTAAAAATTATGGCCATTTTCCACCCTATACTTCCACTGAAAAACTTGAAATTTGACTCCAAAAATACTTTTTTTTGTCAAAATTTGGGAAAAAGAGAGAAAGAAAAGGTTCAGGTAACTGGAAACAAATTGTTTGAATTTTAAATAAAAATATTCAAAAAAAAAAGAAAATAGTGTGAGAGATGGAGAGAAACGAGAGAAAAGAAGATGAATGGATTTTCAAAAAAAAATTGAAAATTCGAATTTTCAATATTCAAAATTCGCTCTGAAAAATGTTAACATTTTTATAGGGTTCTTCATTTTGAATTCAAAAAAATGCGAAAAAAAGGGAAAAAAGTCCCATTCTCTCATTTTCTTTGTTTCTCTCTCTCTCTCTCTATTTCTCTAATTGCCAGTTTCCTAACCAATTATTTTTTATTTGTTACTACTCTCTGTGACATAAATAGGAAAAATCTACATGTTTAAAAATATCTTTGTCTCAAAAATAAAAAATTTGAAAATATATTTTTTCGAACTTTTCCAAAATTTCCAGCTCAAAAAAATTAATTTTCAGCAAAATTTTCAGCTTTCTCTACAACTTTTCCACTCCCTCGCCTTCTTCCTTTTCATTTTTTCTGCATAAATTTATTATTAGATTTACATAATTAAATAAGAAATTATTCGATTATTATTCTAATAAAATTCTGTCACTTTTTCTTTTTTTTTGGATTTAATTATTATTTTTTTCTTTTTTTTCCACTTTTTAAAGGAAAAAGTCTGGAAAGCTGAGGATTTCTGAAATTTGGATGAAATTTGAAAAAAAAAATCCAAAAATCCCAAAATTTTCAGCCTTTTCAGAAAAAAAGGGGTAACTGAGAAAACTTGAACATTATTTTTCAAGAAATTTAAAATTCATGTGAAACTGAAAAGGAAAACTTTGTTTTTTAAAAAAATTTCAGGGAAGAATAATTCAGAAAATGAAGAAAATGTTACCAGGAAATCAGAAAAGCAGAAACAGAAAAGATGAATTTTGTGATTAAAATTGAAAAAAGTAGTAATTGAAACCAGAAACACACACACACAAAAAAAAGAGTAATACACCCACACAAAAAAAGTGTTGTGCTTAAAATGCTGAAATTTTTTTTCTTGCTAGAATAAGAATTTTTCCGCTTCATTGAGCGAAAATAGTGAAAAAAGAAAGAAAATACGAGAATGAGAGATTTCACGATTTTTGAAATTTCTTAGAAATTGGAATTTTTTTCCTTTTTTGCAGATTTTTAGGAATTAAAATTGTTAAAGAATGTTCAGGATTTTAAGTTTTTTAAGGTTTTCAAATTGAATTTTCAGAATTTCAAACATTTTCCATTGAAAAAAGAGTAAAATTTCAAAAAAATTGACCCAAAATCCATCAAAGTCGGTTGAAAATGAGCCAAGTTAGAGCGATTTGAAGTTTTTGCTGAGGCTTACAAACTTTTGTA